>NW_003315026.1:984072-988185 GCF_000150825.1 Verticillium alfalfae VaMs.102
TTCCGTCCGCCGCCACAACCAGATTGTCGACTCCCGCGACGCCCATCGACATGTCGGCCTCGCACGCCAGCATCTCCACCGTCGGCGGCCATCCCCGCAAGACCGTCTCCCCGCTGACGCTCCTCGGCAAGCTGCACTGGCTTTCGGCCGCCGTGGCCCTCTGCTTCGCCGTCTCCATGTTCTTCCCCGTCTTTACGGGCAAGATCCTCTCCGTGCGCACCACCGATGACGGCGCCGCCGGCTCCGGCTCCGGCTCCCTCTTCCGCCCCGCCGCCTTCATCCCCCTCGCCTTCTTCGTGTGGAACGCCGGCGACCTCGCCGGCCGCATGGCCACCGCCCTGCCCTTCAGCCTGCGGAGCCGTCCGCCGCTGCTGCTGGCCCTCGCCGTCGCGCGCCTCGTCTGGCTGCCGCTCTACCTGCTCTGCAACGTCAACGGCCGCGGTGCCGTCGTCGCGAGCGACCTCTTCTACCTCGTCGTCGTGCAATTCCCCTTTGGCCTCACCAACGGCTGGCTCGGCGCGAGCTGCATGATGGCCGGCAGCGAGTGGGTCGACGAGGGGGAGAGGGAGGTCGCCGGCGGCTTCATGGGGCTGTGCCTTGTGACGGGGCTGACGGTGGGCAGCATCTTGAGCTTTACGGTCGCGGGGATTTAGAGGGGGGCATCATGGCGTTTGGTTGGTAACTTTTGTGCGCGATACTTGGGCATGTTTGGCATTTGATTGGCGATAGATTTACAGTTGTGAACGACGTTGGACACCCTACTTGTGTACTGCTGGCAATGAGCATAGAGTGTTGCTAGGATCTGACACATGTTCAACTTCTTTCCCTGGACGACGTGACGACGTTTTCGAGCTGTTTTCTTAGCAAGATACCCAGAAATGGTCAGAGGGTTCGGGGTGACTGTCGTAAATGATGACATTGGCTGTCAATACACGTCAGGACACTGGCGAAGATTGTGTTTCGTCTTGGCGTGATCCGCATCCTTGCTTTTTCCTGCTCGTGTGGGTGAGGGGTGGTACCGTCTCTGGCTTCGACTTTCCAAGTCTACCCCTCTGCGCTCAGGAGATCCTACTGAATCAAGGCGCAGCATTCAAGCTGCTTTGGAGGTTCTTGTCAAGCACATGCGGAGCACTTCAAGACGGAGGGCCAAGCTATAGGTGCTCTTCTTTCCTGACCGTAGCAATTGGCGTGGCGTGGGCTTGAGGTGTGGAAAATCTGGGCTCTCTGCTCTCTGCTTGCTCGGAAAGGTGAAGCTCTTTCAGTCCGTGAAGACTAGTTCCTGGAAATGAGAGGCTTTGAGAGCTAGTCCTATGTGTCAAAGTATTACGCCACACTTGCTATCCACAAGGTGAAAGGCTCTCGTAAGGCTACGAGGGATCTTGCGGCTGGGATTCGGTATGTGACGCTCAGCCAGTACGCCTGACGACCGCCAGCAAAGCCACCGCCGACGGCGCAAATCGTGATACCGGGGCATAAAGAGGGTGCTGTGCCTCAATGAAAGCCACGGCAGTGAGTGGCCTGGCGAGGGCACGAGGCTGACAGAGTCTAGGTCGCAATGGACGCTGAAGAAAAGGGGCACCAGCGTCGTGCCCGTCTGCCACGACATTGTAACAAGCGAGCTGAGATGGCGGTCTACGCACAATCGGAGGATACGCGATGGGCAACTGGAGGTCTCCAGGAAAGCCACAGACGAGAACAGCCCCAGAGAGGCGTCGGGGGCTGATCGATCATCTGACATGTCGGCCGTGTGAGTGCTCGTCGTCTTTGGCTGCCCTCCGGGAGCCAGCTGAAGGCTGCCTCGTTATCTGGAACACATGGAGTACTGTCTATTATGTAGTCCTCTTCATAGCCTTGTTCAGCACTTCTATAATCATTGGGGCTATGGCGCTCAGACTTGAGCAGACTCAACTTGTGAGCCTGCTTATTCGGAAAAACTTACAATGAGTCTAGTAAGGGGCGGCCATTTCCCAAAGTGTTACGCATTCGATTATCCCACGAGAACGTGGATCAAACACCACGCTGAAGCTGAGGCTGTGAGGCTGGGCTCGTCACCATTGATCTGACTAGTGTGGGCTGAAGCCTTCCATCTTCACAGCTCAACAGACAACACGAGATTTTCGTGTGGGTTGTGTTACCATGAGCTTCTCAGCCCCCAGGCCTCCAGCAAGGCTGATGTACGTGACAAAGTCCATGCTGCATTGTCAGTACTTAAGCCCAGGGCGGCTATCTTTCGAAACGAGCAACTCTTTCCTTCCCCAAACTATTGACGGCTCTCCGCAAGACTGATCTATCTAAAACGACCAAGCCAGCCGAGACGAAACCAACTCCTTTTCTCCCCCGATACCTTGCCGAAAATGACAGCCCTCAGCCAATCCGAGAAGCAGTATCGACAGCTTGCCCGCAACATCAGCCGCAGCGGTCTCGGGGTGTTCATCTCAGGCATCCTCTCCATCAAGCTCCCGTGGCTGCTCATGTCTGGCGTCTACAACGCCTGCGACCTGGCCCGCAACATCAAGCTGCTCCGCGACCTGAAACGGGCCCTGAAGAGTGCTGGTATCCGCATCAAGAAGCGAATCATCGCCAGGGGCTTGATCGAAGGCGCCGCGACCAAACTGATGACGACGGTCCTGACGCTGGGTCACGATGAGGTCGGCGCCGGCTCGATGGCTGTTGCTTCGTGGCTGCGGCATGCGGGCTCGTTCATGGCAGAGCACGCTACGATCTTCTCGTTCAGCTCGCCCATCAGCACGTGCTCCGTGCTGGACTGGGACTCGGAGCATCGACTGAACCACTCGTTATTGGAAAACACGACTGATATTGCCAGTAGGCCCGTGAGCGTAACTCAGGAAGTGCTGGGCCTCGATGGCGGGGCTGCCAGTGGGGAGCCAGCCGGCAAGGAGTGCGTTGAGGACGAACACCAATGGGAAGAATCCGGGGCTGTTGTGGCGGAACAGGTCCTGATCGTCGGAGCCGTTCAGCTGGGCACCGAAAAGTTGATTGATGTCGTTCTGGAGAAGCCGTATGATCGGGCTGTGGACTACGAGTATCGGAGAACGCGAGACAAGATCAAAGCGTAGTTCCGCAGCTGAGATTTCAGTACACGTTTCCTAGTATGATAGAATGTTTGAGATTTCTGGACGCGAACACGTTAGTCGGCTTGATAGAATGAATACACACCCTTCGCAGCGTCCATGATCCATGACTAACCTCAATATCGAGGCATGCAGCTTGCGCCGCGTCACGGATTTTGTCTAACCCCCCCACCCACGCTCCCCACGGCAGACGAACTCTAATCCTTGTAGGCCATGCCCAACCTGGAGGCATCTTTGAGCCTCGTCTCATCCGCTCTCGTCACGTCCTCGGTCCGGCCCTCTTTCAGATAGCAATTCGGCATGCCACAGCCCCGCTTGCCCTCATACCAACCCCCGTCGATGAGCTCCCTCTCCGTCTTCTGCCAGCTCGGAATCTTGGAGGGCATCTTCTTGTCGAGGTCCGCCAGCGTAAAGTCCAGCAGCCGCAGCGCGCCGTCTTCGCCGTCCTCGTACCGGAAGAACAGGGAGCAGTCGCGCAGCGTCATGGCGACGAGGAGGTCCTCATCCGGCGCCGCGGCCGTCGTCGCGAGAAACGTGTCGCGCCGCGCGAACCGCGCCTGCAGGTCCCGCAGGAACCGCAGCGCCTCGTGCCGCCGGATCTCGGCGAACAGGAAGCGTGCGACGCGCGCTCCTCGCCGCGGAAGATGCGCTCGGGGTGGCCGTGCCATGGCTCCGCTGTCTCTTCTTCCTTCAGTTCTTTTTCGCTGTTCTCGTGCTTCTCTTTTCTCCTCTCTGCGGAGGCTGGCACGGCGCGACGAGACGAAGGGAGACCCCCGAAGAGGTCGGGGTGGGGACTTTTTTCGGTTTGGGGGCAGGAGGAGCAGGTTGCTAGGGGAGGGAGAAAACGGACTCAGTTTACGCAGAAGGATGCTTTTGAAGGAGGGGTCTCCATTAGAGGTAGTAACTTGACGTGTCGAAGAAAAGAGAGTGGATGGAAATAATAAGGGACACGGGAGAAAGCCATGCGTAATAGCGCTGTAGCCATGACCCTAAATCACAGGGTGCGGGAAGAGTAGTGAGT
>NW_003315026.1:988285-994747 GCF_000150825.1 Verticillium alfalfae VaMs.102
AATTTCCGCAAGGTGGTCCCCCCCCGGGGCCCCTCGGCGACTGAGCGAGCCACTTGGGCTTGATCTCGGGGGAAACGCTCGCGCTCCCGAGCGGCGCGGGCGCATGTCCTGCGTCAGCATGTGGGCACCCGCGGGGCCGACGCGGGAGCCGATGAATTTGGCGGCACGTCGCGGCAGGTGGGGATGCGGCAGTGGCAACGACGACGATGAGGCGGAGGAAGGCTCGTCACGGCGCGGCTGGCTGTTGTCGTCCATGGCCGGCGGGGGGGGGCGTTGCACTCGTCTATCAGGGGCTGGGTCACCTGGATGAGCTTCTGCCGGACGATGAGCGAGGCGTCGTTGTTGAAGGCCGGCAGGATGGTCTCTTGGACGTAGGCGAGCTGGTCTGCGGCGGAGATGGCGCTGTCACCGCCCTTGGTGTGTTTCTGGATGCGCAGGAGGAAGCCGTCTGGATGGTTGATCAGTCTACAGATTCAGGAGAGGCAGAAGAGAGAGAGGTGTGCTCACCACACAATTGGCGGAGATCTTGGGTGTAGGCGTCGCCGCCGTTGTCGTCGATGAAATGGAGGGCCCAGACCGTGTTGGCGGCGCCTTCACCCACGAACTCGAGCCATTTGTCGCCGAGCCTGGGGAGGCCTGGCGGCCTTTGGGTGTTGGACATGACGTGTGAGGTTTGAGAAGGAGTGGCCCATCGGGTGCTTGTGGGCCCAGGCTCGTGTTAGTTCCCTATGAAGTTGGTGAGGTCGGTGTCTGGCCCAAAGCCGGAGATGGTACTCGTGCATTGGGCATGTATGTAAACACATTGGAGATGAGGCGTCGTGTCTTCGAGCCGACGGTTGAAGTACAAGCCACTATGCCCGGATTGGCGAGGCTGTCAGCAACTGAACCATGACGACACACAAGCGGCCAGAGTTGGACAGTTGCAACGAGGCAGCCTTGGCTTATGTAATGCCTTCCTCTTTGTCGCTCGGAACCGCTGCAGGACGCATTCCTCCTCGCAGCATTTGCCTTTTCACGACATGGGACGAGAGTAACATCGGATTCTGATGCGAAACGTAGATGAACGGTCAATGGTGCGGTGTTGCCTCTGAAATCGATTCCTTGATGCCATCGACCTGTTGCCCCGCCAACCTGGCAGCTGCTGAATCACGTCAACAGATTCGTTGGACCATGTGGACGGCATTTCGTATCAGCCCCCTTAGAATAAGGTAAGGTACTCAGGTAACAAACACAGCTCCGGCAGAGAGCTGGGCATGGGAAGAAGAACTATTTAATAATACAGACATCCGAGGCAGTCGCAGCGAGGTTCAACTCTTGCAACGCGTCCAATGCATGTGCATCCATAAAGGTTAACTCAAACATTCCAGCACTACAATTTGGAGCGGCTTCGATTGGAAGAAGTAGCCCCTCGTATATGGCTTAGGATAATATCGATAAAACGGGAAGCTGACTTGGATGAGAGCTTGACCGTCTCCACATTCAGACATGGGCTCCGTCCACCTTCCACCACCAATATCGGCTTTCCCTTGTCTAGCAGGTTCTCTGATTGTACAACATCGTTCGACCTCTGCCCGTCTATGCCATTGGATCCTGATGTACTCGCTCATGGAAGTCGTCATTGCACGGTGTAAGCTGGCTCTGTCGCAGTCGGTGGATTGAGACACCTAAGGGTACACTGAACGATGACATTGAGGCGGAGAGGTACCGTACATTCTATCCTCACAAGTATCAGTAATCGGATGGTTCGTGCATGTTCGATCGTTGTAAACCGAACGCCGCCGGAAGAGAGTTTCGCTTCAAGGTGTACGAAATGCGTGCACCGCTCCTCTGCTCCACCGCTGCAGCCGTGGACAACCAACACATGGGAACACGCAGAAAACATGGCAAGCAACCCATTGCTGCAGTACGTACACATCAAAGTGAAACGATCGACGGCCAAAACACCCCAACTCAAGCTATCCGATGTCGCGTCTGCCTCTCCTCAGAGCAGCCTACTTGCCATCTAGGCCCGTTGTGGCAGCACGGCGACGCCAATTTGCGGGGGGGGGGCGTTCACCCTCAGGAAATTACCACTGCCTTCGAAGTAGTGCAGCAGTCGAAAGAATCCCACCCCACGGGGAGAGAAAGGCCATGGCGCGACGGCCTAGCGGCCTAGCTGGAGGAACAGGCGTGTCGTGGTGGTGTGGGAGAATCAGGGAATGATAGGCCGCTTCCCTGTTCCTGATGCAGGTGTTGTGGTGGTGTGCGGGCTTTCTCTCCCACACGCGCATCTCATTCTTCCTTCAATTCCTCCTTTGGCCATTATGCCTCACATGAAGAGCAGAAGACGAGGGACAGCAGTTTGCAGCAGCAGCAAGGCCATACAGGCTGCTTCTCGTATCGCCATGATCGAGCCTGTTGCGGGCGCGGCACAAGCAGGTGTGTCGAGTTGGCCCCATTGTCGTGCGGCTTGACGTGATGGTCGACCCATCTGGGCCCGTTGGTCTGCTGTCACTGTCGGGTGGACGGGTCATCAACGACTGAAGGACGAGACACACGGGCTGGCTGACCAGCCGGAGCGTTTCGTTGTTTGTACAGACACATACATCGTTAGGGCGTCGTTCTTTTTTGTTATTGTTATTGATGGTTTGTCCTCGACGGCGCATCCCTGACCGGGAATGGCAGGATGACGCTTGTTGCGAACGGCGCCCACCTTCCTTCATGCCGCCGATTTGCAGCGAGCGCTTGACTCCAGCTCCAGGTGGAAGGTACCTGCTAACAGCAGCGGCATGGTGACATGCCGGGTCATCGGACAGCCTCGGGGTGACTTGCATTGCGCGCTGTGCGGGGCCAGCGGACTGGGCGGGCACGACTGAGAGGCCGCGCATAAGAAAAAATATGGTCTCCAGCGGGCACTGACTATCGGCCACCATGAGTACCCCGATGTGGAGCCAACGGCTGGGTCAGGCGTTTTGGGGCGCTGTGACTGGCGAGACGTGATTTTCCGGGGGTCGGCTGGGCGTGTTTAGGGGGGGGGAGGAAGGGGGGAACATGGAGCGAGGCAGGAGGTCGCGTGCAGGGGGGTCGTCTTAGGTGGACAAGGGCGGGTTGCTTCTGGCTGGAGCTGCATTGTCTTTGGTGCTTCTTTGCTTGGGCACGAGAAAAATTCTCGCGCTAGAGCGTGCGCCCCGTTTTCTCCGTGCTCTCCCGGCTCGCTGCCCTTTCCCTCGGCTGGCTCGTGCGCTTGCCTCCCTCCCGTCTCCCTGCCTCTGCTCCTTGTAGTCCTGGTGCTGCAGCTGCAGCTGCAGCTCCAGCGCTCGGCTCTCGCATTTTTCAGGCTTTGTACAGAAGCTCTGCCCCCCCCGGGATATCATATAGCGTCATACCGAGACCTTCCATTCCACACCCGACACACAGCCCACGCATCTTGCCGCCTCGACCCTACTACCTACTCCTCCTCCTCCAGCGTGAAGACCCTTTTCCTTACGACCCATCGCCCACCTCATCATCGAGTAGAACCTCCTCAACGAGTCTGCATCGCTTCCTGTACGCCCACTGAGATTTGCGACATCTCCCATCTTCCGAATTCCATATCCAGACGAAGAGCCGAAAAAAAAACTCGAACGCACGCATCGTGCCCCCGTCATCATCTACGCGCCGCCTCCCTTCGATGGTCTCCCGCTCCTAAACGCCATTTCAACATGGCCTTCAACTTCAACTGGTCGCCTCTGGCCGCCGACGAAGACTTCTACAGGCGCGCACGAATTTGTTGACCACAGCCCTCAACAAGCCCCCGAAACCGCCCATCATTGTCGATGACATCCTCGTGACTGAGCTCAACCTGGGCTCCGTGCCCCCCGACCTGGAGATTCTCGAGATTGGCGATCTCGCCGAGGATAGGTTCCGCGGCATCTTCAAAATGTCTTACTCGGGCGACGCCTTCTTGACGTTGAAAACACGCGTCCAAGTACGTTCTCTCTTTCTCTCTTTCTCTCTCTCTGCGGGTGCACCAGACGAGCAGGACGTGCAGGAGTTCTCGCATCACAGACAACATCCGTTCTCCCGCAAGCTTCCCGCACCACCATCAATTCCATCCCCTCCTTTCCGTGCCACCAAACAATCATCACCCCCTCGGGACGCACAGCGCTCCGCATTGCTAAGCAATTTGCCCATGCTGGGATGCGCGCCTGGACTTGCTACCCTGGGGCAGGGGTACCACGAACGTGCACCATTAACAGACGGCTAATATATCAACAATAGGCGAACCCCCTGGCTTCGTATCTCTACTCCAAGCCTACGTTCACGTCACCTCAGCCCTTAGCGGCTTCTTCGGGACTGACAATTCCCCTCTCCATCACACTGTCCGACATCAAGCTGTCGGCGTTCATCATTCTCGTCTTTTCCAAGCAAAAGGGCTTGACCCTGGTGTTCCGCAATGACCCACTTGAGTCGCTCAAGGTCTCATCGACCTTTGACTCGATTCAGTTTGTGCGCGATTACCTCCAGAGGACCATCGAGGGCCAGCTGAGGACGTTGATGATGGATGAGCTGCCGGCCATCATCCATCGCCTGTCGCTGCAGCTGTGGTGCCCGGACCAGGCCCAGAAGAAGGACGAGGAGGCTGCAAAGGAGCAGGCCGATGAGACGGCTGTGGATCCCTTCTCGAGCCCGCCTCTGGATCCCGTTGACGCGCACGGCAACCTGCTCGATCCCAATGACATTGCATCCATGTCCCTTGAGGGTGGCCCCGAGGTCCAGTCGCTCTTCTCCCAGAAGAACCTGCTGCGCCTCGGCGCTCTCAACGACTCGCACAGGACCTTTTCGCTGTTCACCCCGAACATCCGTGATGTCGTATTCCGCGCCTGGACGGGCAACGTCGTTTCCGATTCGGCTTGTAACACGCCCCCCACGGCCACGCCGAGCCTGTCCAAGACCAACTCGTTTGCCGGCACGGCGACGGCGACGACGTACACCTTCTCCGACACGGCAAGCGCATCGCACGGCTATCTTCCTTCGAGACCTTCTCTCGTGAGCCTCAACTCAGCCATGTCAGGTCTTGCCATGGGCTCCAACACGCGATCCAAGTCCTACACGGGCCGCAAGAAGAAGACGAGAGTCGTCAACCTGAGGCGCACCAAGACGGCTCTTCCTGAAGAGAGCGAAGCAGGTGACACCAACTCCGACTCGGCATCCGTTGCCGCCTCGTCTACAGAGCCCCTCATGACGAGCTCCATCTCTGAAGAGCCCGAGGATGAGGTGTCTATGCCTCCGACACCGACTAGGATACGCTTCGACCGCACCAACGCCGACGTCCCCCGTCTGCCTACTCGCCCTCCGCTGGCTCCCAACTTCTACCAGGCGCCTCCCGAAAGTGTTCCCCACGGCACCCATCGTTGCCGACAACGCCCGGGACGTGCAGCCCACGCCCAGCACCCCGCTGCGACGAGTTGAGAAGGCCCGCCGCTTCGAAGCTGAGAATGCGCCGTCGGAGAACCTCGAGCCCGACTGGATCATGAAGATGGCCGGCGAGATTGCCCGCCGCGTCTACGATGAGAAGAACCGCCACCAACAGCAGGGCGGTTTGTGGGACGAGCGTGATCCCATGCCGCCCCCAGCGTACGAAGCCACCAACTGAGCAAGATTCTTGCTTGGTCTGACTTTGCACCAACTGTACCAACTAGAACAACTTATTTTCGTGCCTGTTCTCCCTGCTCATTAAACGGCATAGCATGGCATCGATTTTTCATTGCGTCATTTTCCTTGACTCTCTGCTTTTACTTTTTCCCGCATGGCGCTCTTGGCGGGGGACACACGAGATGAGAGAGAGACAAACACTCCGGGACTCTTCCTGACGCTATATGCGTTTCATGGGGTCCCGTATTCTTATTGTTAATGTGTGCTTCACTCGCATGGCGTTTCGGGGGTTATTTGATTCTCCCCCCTTTTTTCTTGCGGAGGAAAGGGGATTCGCAACATAAAAATGGGGATGGAAACTTTGGGGGCCAGCGTTGCTTTGCTACTTTTTACATACGCTTCCGGGTTGAGGAATCACGGCCCCCCCCTCAGCCGATACACTGCTGGCGCTCTGGTCGCCGGCACCTTGGGCCGGCTCAGTCGACGAGGCTGGCCGCGCCGCTGATACATTGTTTCCTTTGTCACTTGTGAGACGTCGGACCCCTAGATGGAGGACGCGTACGATGCTCTGTATACAACGGGACGGAATGGCTGGATACAGGTCATGGCGAAAGCACGACCGGAGAAGCTGCTTGATGAAGCGGCCGAAGTAGGATACGAGAGTGTGTGCTTGGACGTGCGTCCCTGAGGTGGACGGCGCGGCAGAGGAAGAATTTCAACTCCCATCTGTTACCAAACCTCTACATCCCGTGACTGTCGTGATTGACCGGATCGCCTACATGTGGATGCGTCTACGCGTGTTTGGCGTGTCAACTTGGTTGTCACGATTCTGCGCATTCTGGCGGTGAA
>NW_003315026.1:995119-995734 GCF_000150825.1 Verticillium alfalfae VaMs.102
TTCGATACACCCAGCCCCTCCGATGTACGGGACCGTACCTGACCTTGCGTCTTGCGCCGTGTGCCGCTGCTGGCTTTGCGCTTTTCAAGGCGCACACTGCTCATCGCCGACTGGGGGATGCAGTCGTCGCTAGGCTTTTCTTCACCTTGCTGTGGCTGTCGGGTTTCATCTCATGCGATGATGCCATGTTGTGAAATTCAGGCTTGCCGTTGGTCAGGACCACCCTATCGCCAGGTACAGCGTCGCGACCGCTCCAGTGCATCTGCACATCATGGGCAGCCTTTGTCCCGAGTCCCGAATGCCCGGGTGGGAGTGGTGCCCGAAGACGCGTCGTCGGGTCAGATCAGCGCTTTCAGCGCACGCTCCTCGGACGTCGCCCTCGCAGAACCATTCTCGGCCACGGTCGAGCTCGTGACGCTCTCGGCCTCGTGCGCGTCCCAAGCTGCAGGCGTGCCGGGCGGCGGCATGTGCGCAGCGTGCGCGAGGCCCGCCCTGGCACGCCTGCTCTCCTCGGCCCGCAGGCGCCTGCCCCTGCCCCTGGCCGCGGCCGTAGACCTTGACGCCGGGCGCCGGGCGTGAAACGTGCGTCCGTCGCGCGGGGAGGCCCCTAAGGAA
>NW_003315026.1:995834-998552 GCF_000150825.1 Verticillium alfalfae VaMs.102
CCTTGAGCTCGTCGAGCATGGACTTGCAGAGCTTCTGGGCGGCGTCCTGGGCGTCCTTGAGCTTCTTGATCTCGAGCTGCTCCGTGTCGCGGCTGAACTCGTGGCCGGGCTTGCCGTGCGCGGGCACGATGGCGGTGCGCTCCCAGACGGCGGGGGCGTTCTTGTCGGGCAGCGGGGGCAGGGCCTTGGCCTTGCCCTTGCCCGCGCCGCCGCCGCCGCCCCGCCTTGCCGGCACCAGCAGCACCAGCACTAGCACCAGCGGCGGCGGCACCGCCGGGGTGGCCCTTGGGGTGGGCGCCCGAGGTCAGGATTTCGTAAAAGGTCTCGTAGGGCTCGCTGAAGAGCTGGTCCTCGTAGATCCAGGCGCGGACCTCGCCGTTGCCGGTGCGCATCTCCTCCTTCTCCTCCTCGGTGCGGCCGTACGGGTGCAGGCGCAGGTGGTGGTAGAGAGTCTGGGGCTTCTCGCCCGACTCGGTGGCGTAGTAGAGCTTGAGGGTGATTTCGAACTCGCCCCAGCCCGTCTCGTTGACGACGAAGGGTTTGCCGGGTTCGGCGTCGATCACTGCGAGGCGCAAGGCGTCAGCATGCGACGGGGTTTGGTCTGGGGCAAGGATGGAGAGAAGGAGCGGGGGACGCACTTCGGACATGATTCGGGATGGACTCGTGCAGCTTGAATTGGATTCGACGGAGCCAGTAGGTGACGTCCGTGTCGTCGAGGCCCTTGACGAAGACCTGCCACGAGTGTGTGTGGTCGTCAGGCACGCCGGGCGGTTTTGGGTTCTCGGGACCAAAGGGAATGGCGGTGGTGCCGTAGATGAAGGGCCGGCAGACCTGGGTGCCCTTGACACGTTTTCCGAGGTTGCTCGGAGGCGCCATGACGGCCGAACGATATGACGATTATGGGGCAGGTGTTCGAGCTGGTGTTGCGATGGTGATGACGATGACCTCGAAAACTGATGGAGGGGGCAAATCGATGGGCAGGGAACGTGTTGGAGAAACATGTTCGCTTTGACGCCAGCCTTGCCGCGATGGCGGGACACTGTAGCAGGGTCAGAAGAGGAGAACCAATGAAGAGGCGAGGCCGGTGGGCAGCACCCCTGTAGCCTCGATGGAGGCCAATGGCACAGCTGTAGTGGGGCCCTCGGCATTGTCAGCCTCGACCCTCGATGAAATCATGACTTGAGCTGCATGCTGTGCGTCAGTGCCTGCCTCAGTCTACATCGTCAAAGTATCGAACCACCATTGAGCGACCTTGTTCCGGCCTCCTTGACCACTGATTCTGCTCTTTTTCATCTTGGTTCTATTCTATCATCCTCCATCGCAAGTCATAATTTCATTTCTCCCACGCCTCACACGCCACACTTACCACACAATCAGTATACGTACCTCCTCAACACACACCACACGTCGTGCACACACCATGTCGGCAACAACAGCAAAGCGATTGGTGGTCTGTGGTGGCAACGGTTTCCTAGGCTCACGGATCTGCAAATACGCCGTACAGAGAGGCTGGGACGTCACAAGTGTCAGGTAGGCACACCTCGAGAAAACCCACCCTTGAACCCTCCCCCCAGCTCACAACTGGTCAGCCGCTCCGGTGAACCCCGCTGGGACACCGTCACCTCGTCCGCCTCGCCGCCGTCCTGGTCCCACAAGGTGACCTGGGAGCGCGCCGACATCCTGCAGCCGTCGACCTATGCGCCGCTCCTCAAGGGCGCCGACTATGTCGTCCACAGCATGGGCATCCTCCTCGAGGCCGACTACAAGGGCGCCATCTCCGGTCGCGAGTCCCCCCTCGTCGGCCTCCAAAAGGCCTTTGCCCCCGTCAAGGACCGCGGCATCGTGAACCCGCTGAAGCAGGAGCCCGGCAAGGAGAACATTCGTCCGACCAACCCGGCCGACCAGTTCTCCTACGAGGTCATGAACCGCGACAGTGCCGTCATGCTCGCCAAGCAGGCCGCCGCCGAGAACGCGAGCGCCTTCGTCTACATCTCGGCCGCCGGCGGCGCCCCCGTGCTGCCGGCCCGTTACATCACCACCAAGCGCGAGGCCGAGAGCGTCATCGCCTCCGAGTTCCCCCGCATGCGCGGCGTCTTTGTGCGCCCGCCCTTCCTCTACGACAGCTCGCGCAAGTTCACCCTGCCCATGGCCGCCATGACCGGCGCCGGCGCCCTCTTCAACACGGTCACGGGCGGTGTCTTTGGCGGCTTCCTCGGGGCCGGCGGTGCCAAGCCGCTGCCCGTCGAGACGGTGGCCGAGGCCGTCGTCGAGGCTCTCGATGACGACAAGGTCAGGGGACCCATTGAAATTCCGCAAATCGAGGAGCTGGCCAACAAGTCATGGAGGAAAAAACATGCTTGTGAGACCTAGAGGCAGGCAGGGCAGCAAGACAGGAGAACAAGCAAGCACGTGCGCCGAAAAGCATGTCTGTAGTAATTTTCGCTGTACCATAGTAGAACCACAAAAGACCCCCATTCCGGCGCCTTTCTTACCACCCCTGGCCTCACCTTGTCCCGCGGCACGAATGGGCCCGCCTTCGCTTTGTGGTGATTTTGCCGCCCCTAAAATCATGGTCCCCCCGCTCCGAAGCTGTCCCCGAAATCTTCGGCCGGTGGTACTTGGTTGTAGAACCGCCGACAGCTTCCGAGTTGGAACTGCTTGTTCTTCCTCGTTGATGGAACGTGAAGGTCGCCGGTCGTCGCCGCTCTGGTGCCATCC
>NW_003315026.1:998919-1009961 GCF_000150825.1 Verticillium alfalfae VaMs.102
GCTCGTACCGGTCGAGGTCGGGCGCCATGTTCTTGACCTGGCGCTTGTAGACCTTGTTGCTGGCGGCGCGGTAGTCGGAAGAAGGCGTTGTTGTTCGCGCGCCGCGTCCTTCTTCTTGACGCGCTTGTCCCACTTTTCCGACTCGTCGATCGTCCAGTCCCAGGCGCGCTTGCGCTCAAAGTCGCCGCCCGCGTCCTCGACGTCGGCGCGCAGGAGCTTGTGCGAGGCGATGGCCTGGCGCCGGTGGATGGCCGTCAGCTGCGACGGGTCGGCGGCGAGGCGCTGCGACTCGAGCGTCGCCTCCTTTAGGTTCGAGTCCGAGGACGACTTGGCGCGGGCTTGTAGCGCCTTGAACCGCGCCATGCGGTCGGCGGCCTTCGAGGCGGGGTTGATCGGGGTCGCTGCCGGCGTGTCTGATTCTGCCGCGGCCTCTGCTGTGGGTGGTGGTGGTGGTGGTGGTGCCGCAGCCGAGGGGCCGGCTTGTGTGGTTGCTTCGGCCGGCGCCACGTCTTCTTGTGAGGGTTCGTCTTCGGTGGAGTCTGTGGTGTTGGTGGTGGACTGTTTGGTCGGGACGTCGGCGTCGAGAGCCTTTTCTGCCTTGGCGGCGGCGGCCGTCTTTCTCTTCTTTGCGGGTGGCATGGTGAGGATCTGCGGGTGATGATTGAGGTTTCGTGCTCGAAAAGTGTTTCTCGGTTGGTTGGGTTGGTTGAGAAGGTGTAGCGTAGTCGAGATGGGGGGGAGGAGATTGGCGTGGTTTGTGAAGTTGATAATCTGGGAGGATGATGCAACGGACAGAGGGCAGAGAGGCTTTGCGTGAAGTTTGGCTCCGCCATGAGGGTCCCCGCTTAAGCGCATGTATAGGGGCGACTAGCTACATCCCGAGTTTCTTGCTTCAACTTGAGATAACGATCGTGCAAAGACGTAGCCACAGCGCTGTCCGATGTAGATTTCTCAAGTTTATGATGAGAGACTCCTATCCAAAGCGTAGAGGCCGTTTCTAGTAAAATCCAGATGATATCCAAAATATGCACCTTGCCAACGATGGAAGTTCCAGTACATACATAGCCCACCTTACAGGGCAAACAGCAGCGGGCCCAGCAGCGGGTCTCCCCGCGTTTTCGTCTTTCCTAGTGCTCCGGTTAGTGGATCCGGTGGCTCGTGCCCCAAAGGTGGCTCGTACCGCCACCTCTCATCTCATCTCATGCACCTGCCTCGTGTCGTCTCGCGCGTTAACCTCTGGCCTGCTATCTTCAACCACCTCATCTTCGCCCTGCTCAACTTGTACTGAACTCAATAAGAACCGACTTGTACCGCCCCTGGAGAACTGATATGCTGCATCACGAATAAGAACACCTTGGCATCCTGGGCTCACGCCTGCCCCCCCGGTACAATGAACCGCCTCTCCAGCCGCGTGTCCCCCGCGCCAGCCGCCATCCCTCACCTCTCAACGGCTCCCATTCACACATCCGCCCCCTGCCGTGCCCAACGCATCTATCCAACAAACTACACGCCAAAAGGCATCGGTCTGTCTCCCATCAAACCCCGCAAGCCGGCGCCGCCTCCCCCGGGCTGGACCCCCTTCGCCATCTCCAACCTGCTCCTCGATCTCGACGCCTACGAGAGCCGCTACGTCCGCCCCTACGATGACGCGGCCGACGACGCCCGTCAGAAAGCCGCCTGGGCCGCGCACCCGACCCGTGACGCCCTCAAGCAGGCAGCCCGCGACTTCTCCCCCGAGTTCCGCCGCGCCAACTTTCTCTTTGCCGAGGCCCACGGTGCGAGGTCCTCGCGCAAGTGGCGCGTCGGCGAGCTCGACCTCTTCGCCGGTGCTCTGCTGGGCGTTCGGCCGGCGAAGGAGGACGCCAGAGCGTCGGCAGCAGCTGCGGGAAAGAGGCCGTCGGCGGTCGAGGAGCTCGCCATTGTCGTCAAGCAAAACGCCATTCCCTCGAGCGCCGCGCAGGGCGAGCGCCTGCTCGAGTGGCTGCTTCACCGCCAGGCGCAGCTCGACGAGACGCTGCCACCTGACGCAGCCGTTCTCGAGAGCCGCATCGAACCGCACGAGACGACAAAGCTTGGTACTGAGACCAGCGGTAGCAGCGGTAATGCCGCTCAGCAGCGACCTGAGTGGTCGGGTTTCTTGTCATGGAAGAGGCTCGTCACAGCAATTTTACAGACGGAGACGGGAGTCGCCATCCTCGCCAAGAGAAAGGAGGAGCTGGCGAGGACGATGGAAGGGTTGCTTACGCCCGCGAATGCACTGGACCAGCTCGTCTTCCTCAACAACCTGCATGCGAGATTTCATGCCGACGGCGTCGAGCTGGGCCCTCATCTCTGCAGCGCAGGGCTTGTGCTAGCCGCCGAGGCTCGACAAGGTCGCGCGCTGACGCGGTATCTTAGCATTGGTGCTGGCAGTGGCTACTGGCAAGCATCGAGGGAGGGGGCATCGGCTACGATTCCGGATCTGATGCTGCAGAATCTGAGGGCTGTGCTCGTCAAGGCCGATGATGGCAGCATTTCATTCGACGACAGTGCATCGAAGCTTCTGGTTGCACTCGATAGCGACGCCGCCGTTGCTGATTCTTCCATAGAGCAGGACGCGCCCGCAGGCCGCCAGCCGCAGGCAGCGAGTTCATGATTCAAGCAGATCGGCTCCGCGTGAACGAGCAGAAGAGAGCAATATACCCCCTCATCGCATTGGTTGCCCTACGGATGGACCCTCCAGGGACTGCTCTCTGTATGTCTGCCTAGCCGAGCCGAGCGGCGTGGCTGTACATGTGTGATGATGCATGGTGAAGGGACCTCAGCCAACAGGAAGTCTCGAAATGAATCACAATATAGCTCGGCTCCCTCCCTTTTCTTTTCTTTTCTTCTTCGTCTTCGTCTTCTGTGCCCTCCCTACACGACCACATCATTGCCGACACGTCCCAGCGATATCTCACAGAGCAGATCAGATCTCTCACAGGAACAACCCAGCCAGGCCCTATCGATCTCCACCGTGGGCCTTGCAGAAAAGCCTGGCAGCGACGTCACACGGACAGTATCACAAGCATGTTTTCTCATCAGCCCTGCCAGGTCATCACGGCGAACCAGCGAGCGAGGTCTGACGGACAACGAGTAAGCTTCGACCCCTCCCCACCCTCTTCTCACACGAACAGATGCAGTCTGTCGGAGAAAAGCCACACCAGCGGCAAGCTGAACTGCCGTGCCGAGCCTCGCGATTGGTCCCAGCCAGCAGCCCGGCAGCGATAGGGCTCATTTGCTACGCCAGACATGATTCCTACGGCCTGGTCGGGTCGGGTCCTGGTGAATTGGCATCCCCTCGATGCCCGCCCCAAATCTTCGTATCCCGCCCCAGGGCCTTGGGCCCCGTTCGCCTGTTCAATGTCGCTCGCCGAGCATGGACTCCTCGCCCCTTTCAATCAGACTTCAAACCCTGACTTGTACGACGTGGGCGCTCTGCCCCCTTCCCCCTTCGGTTGCCTGCTGCGTACATTGAGCAAAGGTTTCCCGTCATTGCACGATAAGAGCTGTGCCCAGAGTCCTCAGAATCCTGTCCTTATCCACTCGCCTCGCACCATTCTTCGTTAGCGGGACGTTCCGCCGCTCATCGTCGTGTCATGAAGTGACGGTTTGTCGGGACAGAAACAGGTCTCTCGTCCTCATTTCCTCCTCCCCAATAGCTCGCTGCCGTCCTCTCGGGGGCCCTGTGTCCCAAAGCCGCCACGCATGGCCGCCGGCAGTTCGTCCGTTTCAGCGTGGCGTAAGGCGCCCTAGACAGGGCCATCTATACCCTCCACATTGCTCCTACCCCCCCGGTCTCGTCGTTGAGCACAGCAGAACGATAGACAAGGAGGCCGCTTCCTTGGCGTCGTGGCGCTCAACCGGCGAAAGAGAGGGGGGGGGGGCGCAGAAGCACCTCTACTAACCTTCCCAGCCCAGCTCGTCACCCGGTCCTATCGCGTACGGTCCTCGTCTGGTCTTGTTCCGCGGGTCCCCCGAGTGCAGCAAGTTAGGCCTGCCTGTCCTCCCGTCTCGTGGTCGGCCGCCCTACGAGATACGGACTTCACTGCCCATCCCTTACCATTTCCCCCTTCCACGACCAGTCCTGTTCCCGTCGAGTCGTCCACTGGCGGTAAGCCATCTCCTGTCCTCATATGCAGCCACGAATCCTGCCTTCTGCTCAATCCACACCCAAGCCCGGAAGTCTCAAGTTTCGTCTTTTCCCCCTCCCATCCTCTTCACATTCGTCTCAGTGGGCTGGCTCATCTATCCACCACGTCTAACGCGAACGAGACGGAAACCCAAAACCAAATCGTCAGTCGTTCCTGTGTCTAAAGAGCAAGCGCGAGTCCCAAAAGAAAGGAAAAAGAGCCGGGAAACCCAGCAAGAATGTCCGCCTGACGGACCCTCCTCTGGCATGACAATGAGCACGTCCACTCTTCGTCTGGGCCTGCCCACAGTAGGGCACGCTCCATCTCTGTCATCTCGTACAAACCCGTCCGAGAGGCATGCTCTCACCTCCTCGTCCTCACAGCGCTGCGCCGCATCTGCGATCCGGACGTCGTCGCTGGTCCTCTCGTTTCTACTGCTCCTCTTTGTCCAGCCGTCTGCGCAGCAGAGGGATCCCGTGAGCGACTTTTGCCGACGCTTCGGGCACCAGACGGCCGTTGTTGACAATAAGCTCTTCATTGACGGAGGCATCCTGAACTGGAGCCCTGTGGCTGGCAATTACACGAGTACGTTTGCCTTGGTCCCCCATCATCCACAGACGCCGGCTGCGGTGCGCTTTGCTATCAAAGCTGTTCCACGGCGTCAAGCTTTTCTTTACATGACTGACACCACGCCAAACAGACACATGGCTTCTCTACCAGGACCTCACCGAGGTCGCCGAGTCGGGCATGCCACAGCTCCACGCAAATCTCAGCAAGAACGCGACGATCCCGAGCGTCCACGGCGGCGCGCTGTGGGGCGACGACGTGAACAAGAGGATCTACCTTTTCGGCGGTGAGTATCTCCAGGACGCACCGTCAGCGCACTTTGAGCTCTTCGCCTACGACATCCTCCACGACCAATGGGACGCGCTCGGCCCGCCGCTGAGCCGCGACATCCAGAGCGCGAGCTATGGCGCCGGCGTCGCCGTGTCGAGCCGCGGCGAAGGCTACTATTTCGGCGGCTGGCTCAGCAATGCCTCAGTTCCCGATTGGGGCGCCGGCCCGCCCGTCGCCACGACAGGGCTCGTCCGGTACTCGATGGACTCGAACGAATGGGCCAACGTCACGGGTCCGGACGCGATCCGGCGCGCCGAGGGCGCCATGGTGTACATCCCCGCCGGCGACGCCGGCATGTTGGTGTACCTCGGCGGCGTGCAGGATCTATACCAGAACGGGACGGCCACGGCGCAGCCCATGGACGAGGTGTTTCTGTACGACGTGCTGAGCAGCAAGTGGTATACCCAGGAGACGACGGGCACAACGCCTGAGAGGAGGAGGCGCTTCTGCGCTGGCGTGACCTGGGCGGAAGATCAGTCCTCGTATAACATGTGAGTGCCAACCTAGACTTGACACTGCTGTCTGTTCGATGAAAACACTCGAATCTCCTGATCTTCGATGCTGACAGGGTCACCCAAGATATCTTTATGGCGGTGCTCCGCCGCCCGAAGATGAGCCCGGGGCTGGCTTCGACGACCTCTACATCTTGTCCATGCCCTCGTTCACCTGGATCAAGATGTATCCGAATTCCACCGACACGGGCGACTTCCCGCACCACTCCCTGTCGTGCAACATGGCGCCCGGTGGCGCCCAGATGCTTATCATCGGCGGCAGCTTTCCCACGACGCAGGACTGCGACACGCCGGGTCAGTGGGGCACGCACAATGCCGACCTCGGCCGCCAGAACAACAACAGCAGCCCCTGGGAGCTCTTTGTCCCGAATAAGACGTCGTACGCCGTGCCCACCGACATCCTCTCCGTCATCGGCGGCGCAGCTACCGGCGGTGCCACCAAGACGGCGCCGGCGTCCGGATTCGGGCACCGCGACCTGGCGGTGCTCATGACGCGCAAGGCGGACGTGGCGGCGCGAACGCCAACGCGGGACGTTGAGCGCGGCGCCGACGGCGATGGAGGAGCGGGTTCGGGACCAGCCCTGTCGACGGGTGCTATTATCGGCATTGCGCTCGGCGGCCTCGCTCTCCTCGCGGCGCTGTTCGCAGGCGGCTGCTGCATCGCTCGGCGCCGCAGGGCGAAGCGGAAAGGCGCAGTTCCAGCAGGCGGTTGCGCCCTACCACGCCCCGACGTCCGAGATGGCGTGGTCTCCTACCCAGACGACGACCTTTTCATCGAGCCCCTCGCCCCACGTGCAGGTCCTGTCTCGGCCCGCAGACCGTTCCGCCATATGTCGGGCCACCCGTCGAGCTGCCGTCGGATACTGGGCAGAGGCAGTACCAGTCTGGGTACTTTGCCGAGCAGGCGTCTCAGCAGCATCAGTACGTGCAGAGGTCGATGCCAGCGCACGAAGTCAGCGGGTTGCCCAAAGCCGACGTCGCGTGGGTGCCTCACGTCAGCATGGTGCAGGTCTCACCAGGCCATCGTCGGAGCGCGACGACGACGGGCGTCAGCCCGATGCACTCGCCCGGCCTACAGCCTGGGCAGCAGCAGCACTTACAGCAACAATATCAGCAGCAGAACCAGCAGCAGCGCCAGCAGTACAGTCCCGCCACGCCAGGCAGTGAACAGTCGCTGAGTAACGGCTTGCCACGGGACTCCAATTCGGCGTGGTTAGAAGGCGACGGCGGCACGAGTCCTCGACACGAGACCTACTACCATCGGTGACGTGTTCTGTCAGGAGCCGGCCTTCGCGACAAGTATCTCACGTCGACCGACGCTGTCTCATCATGTCGCCTGGATGGCATCAGATCTCGTTCTTCCCGCGTCTTCAGTCACGCCTCTCAGCGTGGGTATCTGTATCGGTAGATGAAGCACCCCACTGTGGTCATTTTGATCTTGACTGCGTTTTCTGCGGGAATCCATTTCGGGACACCCCCACCACGCACCCTGTTGAACTTTGCCCGGAGGCGTGTCATATTGGTGCTGGCGATGCGGTGTGTCGCCATGATCGTGAGGTGTGCGAGGCGGATGGATGGCGTCAACGATCAGTTCGTAGCTTGGTCCCGGTTCGCCCTTAATCGAAAACTTTCACCCTACCCACCCCAAACGTGCAGTGTGAGCCCCAATGGACGGCTTCTAAGGGCCGATGACGGAAGTCCCGGGTAGGGTCGCGTGACGCTGCTCCCGCATCACAGAATTTCCCCTGAAAAGCACGCAATGAGCTACCAGCTGGGCCGGACTCGGTTCCGTCCATAAGCCCCCCGGCGCCTTACTAGGTTCCTGCAGATGCAAAGTCTGGGGTAGCTGGAGTCTTTTGGTCTACCTGAAGTTTGTGTGGTTCAAGGACCGCTTCAGAGTCTCTGGTGATGAACACACCGTCTAGCCCGGGCCCTAGACCTCTTGTTGCGTAGGCATGGAGATCCGATAATAACTCTCGTTCACCGTGAGCGCACACCTGCGCCAGCTCTTGGCAATGTAGCTACAGAGCCACTGCATGCTCCGATGCCGTGGGGGTCAGCTTACCTGACTGCCCTCGTGGATGAACAAGTTTGCACATGAATGCCCTCCGGATGACTGGAATCCTACAGAGAACTCAGTATTAAGAAGCCACAGCCGGTATCTCCAGCTCTGGAATGGAGTAGAGAAATCTGACGTCTGCACATCAGATTGCATTGCATTTCTGGATCATGCTTTGACGTCTGTCTTGTTAACAAAATCGATTATAGCAGCAACCTGACATCCTGAAGTCAAAGTTGAATACTCAACAGAGCCGTGTCGTGCACAGTAGAGTCAGTGGTAGAATATGTACTGATGTTGAATCATCCGTATTCAAGCAATTGGCCGCGTGGCCCAATGGCAAGGCGTCTGACTACGATTCGATGCTGTCACGCATTCGTTGTTATCAGGAGATTGCAGGTTCGAGCCCTGCCGTGGTCAATATCTTTTTGCTTTGATTTCACGATCAACTCCACTGTTCTTTTAGAGCACGCTAAACTACCCACCAGAACTGGAGCACCTTGAATCAGACGAGTATACGGCATATGACGCGTGAGGGCCTTGGCAGGCCTTGAGGACTGTTTCACAGCAGCTGTCAAGTGTTCTAGACCAGTTCTATCATCAGCAGTAGTGGTTTCGGTGGGTGTAGGGGATACACCGACGCTGATCTCAAAGGATCGACGTGAAAACGTACCGCAATCGCGATAAACACCCGGGTGCGATGGCGGCAGGCAGCGGGCGAGGGTCCTCGTACGCCGAAGGATGGGTGCCCCGCTCCCAGGGAGGAGCTCTTGTGACCGTTTCGACGATAAGAAATGAGTAGATTGCAAAGTCGCCCGCACCGAGGCCGCAAAGCTCGACACCCAATGACGCACTCTCAAGCTGATGTTTCTTCAGTGGCTTGCTGCTTGAATCTCCCCGGCAGCGACGATGACAGCGTCGCTGCAGAGAATCGCGTGAAAGTTCAAATGCCAAGGATTGCAGGTCGACTGGGGTAAAGAAGCGACGTGATTCAGATAGCGTGAGGTTGTTCCATATGCCACGGTTGCTGCGTGCCTAGGCATACATCCGATTACTGTGCAGCTTATCGCACAACAGCGCTTATTGCTATGGCGGCGACAGCGGCTCTGAAACATTCTCCAGCGTCGTATTGGCCTGCTGTTCATGAGCATGGCTTCATGGTTCGTCGGTTGCAGAATTTTCTTATCTTGCAGGGCCCGCATGGAACTGCTGCCGTCAAGATCCGTTGCAACCAACGTGCCCCTGAGGACCAGAACTAGGTACCTAACCCGAAGCTATCCGGTCGCTTCGCACATGTGGGCGTCACTATCAGACTGCACAAGAGTACCAGGCTCAGAATATCGTGGGCGACCTCGACCTCAATGGCCATCGGAGCAATGTGCACACGGTCCAGCGCGGGCTGTCCGTGCTCACCCTTCAGCGCGTCCTGCGAGCCTCTCAGGGTGTTGAGTTTAAGTCACCTGGATGGTGCAACATGGTGCAACCTGCGACTGGAATGGCATCCAAGCCCCTACAGCTCAGCCCAGACAGCCATATATTCTCGGATACGACCCTGATGGTGTGGGCCGTTTCAAGCGTGGGGTGAGTTGTGTGCTGGTCCTTCAAGCTGGCCGGAGAGGAACTCAAAGACGACAGCTAGGAAAGCTTCACCGGCAGCTGCCAGCGACCTAAAACAGCAAGCCGAAGCATAGAGAGTGGGGGATTGGCACGCTCGGCGATGTCGTCTGCCACCACAGCGGCAACAGATGGACGCAATGCTCGCACCCTCATTCGGATCTCCCGCATAGCCATTGCATCAATGCAACCCTCTGTCCCGGCCTGAAAGTGTGATGCAGGCGCTGTAAGCTGAGTGGGGGACGCATCGAACCAGCATGGAACAGCCAGCGTCTGGTTGCCCCCCCCCCCGCCTCTCATTCTCAAGTGTACTTGGACCAACGGGTAACGGATGCCCACGGAAAGTGGTTGCTGCGCTTGATTATGCCAACTACAGGCGAGCCCCCACGAAATCCTGTCATGGCCGCAATTTCGGCCAAGCCCAAACCGATGACGTGCCTCTGCCGGTGAAATCCGTCAACATGGTAATTTTGGCGAAGGTGGACGTAGATTAATTGGCATAGCACAAGTCGACACGATTTACGTTCAGTGGGATCGCGATAATGGCAGCTGTCATAGTGCGGAGCGATATGTGATGCGAGTCCGCATACCCAACCAAAGGTACATAGTTGTCGGCGGCAGGTCCGTTGTAGCCCTTTAATCGCCCAACAGCCAGGCAGACACACCTGACAAGGCGATGGCGCCCGTCGGTGCCGCTGACTATGCGACGCTTTGGACAGAATGCCTTGTGTTGCCAGGAAACATCGGATGGGTGATGTTGGTAGATACGCCATACCGCGCCATCGAGGTGTCACTTGTACGGGCGGAATGTTCTACCTAGACCGATGATACCTACCGAAGTCCCGAAACACGCAGTCGGACATGTTTCCTTTTCCCTGCCGTGCTGTGAGCATGCTGTCGCAACAGGTCGCCAGGGTCGAGCCGGTCAGGATTCGGCGGCGGCGTCGATCGCATGTCGGTCCGTAGACGAGACACCGAGTCAGCGTAGTTGGCCGATACGCGTGCGGATCTTCAGTTCGGCGGCACAAGCTTCGTGGCTCAGTCCGTCTCGGCACTTTGATTGTGTCGACGCGCAGTGGGGGCAACGCACCCATGGTGGTGGATGAGGTGAGCGGCGGGCGTGGGTTCAGGGTCAATCACACCATAAAACTGGAGCTCGGGTTCGTGGCCGAGAATTGTTGCAGCAAATGCTGGTCCACGGAGCGAATGATGGTCCACGGAGCAAAGCAGAGGGCCTTGAGAGCCAGAATGTCGAACGTTCAATATTGACACCAGCCAGGACGCGCCCTGAAGTTCATGCGGTACCTTGATGGGGCGGCCAGGAGAAAAACAGAGGAAGGATTACGAAACACGATGGAGCCGTACGGGTTACGTAGTGCATTACGATGGTTCGAACGTTGACGTCGATTTGGAGCTTGTCCATCATGATGACGGGACCAGACGGCGTGAAATGGATGCCAGGTGACGGGTGCCAGGTCAAGCGGGGGCAAGTGGGTGTTTGGTGGCTCAGGTCCAGACAACGCGGCGTGCATCATGTGCCTGTGCTGGCCATGAATGTCGAATGGTACCGGTACCTGGATGTAGCGTAGCCTGCGTTTCCCGGCATGCGTTACGTCGACTTGGTATCCCTCTTGGTAACATGCTCGTTGTGTCAGAAGAAGCTCGCATGTGAGGGTCATGGAGCGAGATCATGACAGCTTGTTCGAGACAGCTTGTCCATGAGGAAGGAGAAGGAGAAAAAAACCATATGCTGCCTGGAACTGGATGGTTGCCTAAGTATCTTGCTCAGGGCATGGGAAAGTGCAGCTG
>NW_003315026.1:1010086-1030150 GCF_000150825.1 Verticillium alfalfae VaMs.102
GCAGCAGGGCAGGGTATTGAACCCCTGCTGACCCTGACGGCCTTCCTTCCAGCACACCTCCCCTCCCCCTCCCTCGTCCCCTGTTATTCCCTGCTATCACATCGCCATGCCTTTATTCGTCTTTTTACCCGTCCGAGCCTTCCCATACTAAGTATGCATCCCACCTTTGCCCACCTTGCGTCCTCCTCAGCTCGCTCAACATTGCCCATCATCCCACGCAAGACGCAGCCTCTCAAGCACCCCGCCTTCTGCCAGGAACAGGGGTCGGCCAGCCAGCCAGCCTAGAACGCCGAGGCGATTGCGATGAGGTGCTTGGTTGTGATTCCGTCTTCTACCCCTCTCCAGAACCTATATCTGGCAGGGCCTTCCCCTGAGAGCTCTCTGTCGTCAGACTACGAGCATGAACTTGCGTGTTGTCCACCAAGGCCAGAAAACATTCTTGGTGCTGTATGCGAGCCCCATCTGATCTGATTCTGCTCAGTCAATCTCGATCGAGGGACGAAATACAACATTATCACACGTCACGCACGAAATAGGCGGCTCCATCCTGCTTTGATTAGTCTGCCCTCAAAAGCCTCGCTTGGGTCGGTAGCATTCATCAACAAAGTCGGTGAGAAAGACTCAGGACTACAGAGCCAGGTACACACACACACACACAATACGCAACAAAGCGGCCGTGCCAGCACCAAACCAAAGAAGAGAACCCGCCGAAAGGAAGGGTCCCCGTCTAAAGAGAAAAAAAAAAACTCCTCAGTACTGCGCCGCGTCCGATCCCTTGCATCCCGCTCGACCCGAGCTACGAACGATCATCGAAACAGTAATTGCACAACAGAACCTTCTTCGCTCGACCCCTTGTCTTGGCCCGGCCCCCCGTCTGTTCCTTCAGAGTTCATCGAAACTGTACTGTAGGCTTCCAGCCACAAACCAGTACCGAGCTGTCCACCAGTGCACCAGGTACCACGCGGTCCTCAAGGTGCCCGCCCGTCCCGTTCCCATTGGCCCTTGTCACCCACCACGGCCAGCGCCTCCCTCTCCGCTTTCGGCGTATCAATAGCGACCTTGTTGCGTCAACCTTGAAATTTATCACGAAATCGCGCCCGCCTGGACAATTGTGGACCACCTGAAAGAGTCACAGGCTCCTTCCCAAGACACAATAACCCAAGTAACCAAAGACAAGGCTCGCCCGTATCGTATCTACGAAGAGAAAGGAAGAGGGAGAGAAAAAAAAATCAGAGGGCGTCTACGGCCAGCCCTATCACGTACATATTCATAGTCATCCCCGGCTTCCTCCAGTCGTCGCACCCTCGCTCCTGTCCCTTGACATACGCTTCTCTGCCCTTACCTCGACTGCCTCCACCCTTCACCTGCGGCGGAGCATTTCCCCTGTCGTCATCGTGCTACACTCGTGGTCAGTTGGGCTCTCTCGTCGATCCCGCTAACTGAGCACCTCGCCCTCGACCTCGATTCCGCCAACAACCGTCACGTTTTCCTCCCAGGCACGAGAGTATACCCGTGCCTTAATCCGACTGGTCCCAATACTACCCGCCGAAAGCTACCTGGAGCCACACGCAAGCACGACAGTAGCGACCTGGGAATCCACCCAACTAAAAGTACACCGCATCGCTCTCCGTTCACCCATCACTAACACAGCCGCATCGAGCGCCAATCGATCGGCTGCGTGTTCTGTCCCTCTTCTCGAATCGACCTAGCTCCTGGCGGTGGGAAAACCACAGGTACAACGCAGCGAAGCACACTTGCACATCCGAGCATCCAGTTTCTTGCATCGGCCTGCACAACCTGCTCTTCCCCGACTTATCAGCTCGGCCAAATATAATCCACAATTCCCTCCTCGCCTACAAGCCCGCCCAACACGCCACGAGCTCCAAAGCTCTAGACTCCTTGGTCGTTTATCGTTGTCACCTGCCTACAGCACGTTTCGGACAGGGACGGCATTTCTGTTCGACTGTCAATAGCCAGAAAAAATTCTCCACGCATTATAGCCGTCACTATCCACTCCTTAAGGACACACCGTTGCAGCTGCGCAAAACTCCGTATCCGCCCTGCAGCCTCCCTCTCAGGCACGGTCGCCCAACGAAGCCCACCATCCAGCCAGCAAGACACGCACAGCTTGTCCGTCTCTGCACGGCCGCCGCTTCATTCCAAAGAGTTTTTTTTCCCCTGTCTCGAATCCACAAGTCCTGGTCTGATACATAATCGACTACGAGTTCTTCACACGATTTATTACCCTCTTCCCCAGGTTGCGACTAACTCTTGTGGCTGCCCATCACCTACTCTGACGGAAAACCATTGCCACCCCGCTTACACCTGCGAACCCACTGGAACATAACGCATCCTACCCCCATCTGCACTCAACCTATCTAAGTCTTAAGAGACTCCTCAATCACCTAGGCCGGCCATTCTGCCTGACTCATCTGGAGCCCACGGCCACCAATTTAAAATGCATCACAGTCGTAGGAAGTCGGGCCATGGTGTGAGCAACACGTCCATGACCGACGTCCGCCGGGCTGTCACCGCAACCGACCCTTCGCGCTTCAAGCGTCCTACGACGCTCTCGCGCAGGACAACGCCGAACTCGTCAGCACAAAAGCTCGGCCGAAGCCCTAGGGAAAGGGAACGAGAATGGCAAGATTCCTACGATGAGCGCGAAAGCTTTCCCCAATTCTGGTAAGTTCACTTGTACCACTTGTTGATTTGCTCTTCTGCATACGCCCTCCCAACCCGGACCGATTTGTGCTGACGGTCTGCCTCGCAGCATGGCTTGCGAAAAGCAATTTCTTCCTCATGACGACAAGTTCCTGTACTGCTCTGAAGCGTGAGCCGAAATCCCGCCCGTACCTCTTGGGCTCTTCATGCTGACCTGCCATCGCAGATGCCGTTTGTATGACCAAGATGCGTATGCACAGGACGATGCCTACAAGCAAGGCATGTCAAGTGGTCATGGGAGCCACCATGCGATGTACTCGATGGACTATTCCGAGCCGAGAGACATCATTCCTCGTGCATCTCCATCCCGCCCCAGCTCGACCAACTTTTCTCCGCCAACATCGCCTGGGACGATGAGCAGCCATTACCACCAGCAGCACCATTCCTCGGCGATTTCTGCGCTGCGGTCACTCAACGTCCATCCGCCGAGCCCACCATCACCTGATGGCTCACACCCGAGCCTTTGGCCCTTTAGCAAGACGGCAGCGACAAGTCCCAGCACCTCATACAAACGTAGTGGGTCTGGTTTCTTCTCCTCAACGTACGACACAGGCTACGGAACTGCCGGTCACGGTTACACCTACAGCACCAGCGGCATGGACAGGCCACTTCCAACACGAAGGCCCACCGGCTACTCGAGACCCAAGAGCATTGAGCTCGTTACCCCCATGGTGGGGCGTTGATGGGGCACTCGGACAAACAGACGTACGCCGATCCTACGCCCGAACCTAGGTGTCCCACTCGCACCCATCCCCCTCCTGCTTGCCGTCCTCGGTCACTCGGTCCCTGGCGGACCAGGGAAATGAGAGTCGGAGAGTTTGCGGAGGACTTTTTGGTTTTGCCGTCACCTGGGTGGAGCGAGACGGGCCATGCCAGGGTTTCCTGTTGCGACCCCCGCGGCCCCAGGTGTCTCGCCCATGCTCTCAGGGGGTTTACCCCAGCCTTCGGCGCGGGGTTAGCGCCCATGCCCCCCAGGTTTTCCCAATATCTGGAGTCATGGGCCACCACGACGCCGCAGCTGATCGCGGGCGTTTGGAGGGGTCGGGGGTTCACAAAAGACTCGTCGTCCCTCCCCGCTTGGCTGTTCCAAGATGTGCCCTCTGTTTATGAGCAGCTGCAGGGTGGCGTCTGCGCGGATGGCACGCGTCGGTGCCTCATTTCATTGAACCCCCCGCCCCCGCCCCCCGGATTGCAAGCGAAGCACTACGGCGGCTGGCCAGGTTGCTCTGCATATATTGCGACGCCTCGGGGGTCATGTGAGCGAGAAGGAATTGCGCCCTTGGACACTCTGGGGGAAGCAATGATGCGATGTTGTGTGCAGAGGGACCGAAGGCATGGCGTTTTGGTCATACCGGCGGCCTGGGACATGTTGACGAGGGAGTTTGGGGGCAGCTTGTCCGCTTTCGGACGGACACATTGGACGGAGTTTTTGATTATCTGGCCGGGCCCGATGAGGGTTCATTTACGGCACGGCATTGTTAGCAGCGTACCATCTAGACAGGAGCATTGGTCTGATTGAGAAGCGAGGGCTGCAAGAAGCGAGGGCTGCAAGAAGCGAGGGCTGCATCTTGCGTTGGACATTTTGGGCCGTATTGGTGTAGCATTATGAGCCCGGTGCTGGGACATGTCAAGCGCGACTTGCTTGACCCATGACGATAGTAATATGATCAAGACGACAATGTCTCGTCTCACCTCCCTCCAGCCATTCATTCAACACGCAGTCTCCCGCCTGTCTGCCACGGTGCATTCCTCTGTCGAGTCGTGCCTGTGGTGTGTCGCGCACACCGCTCTTGCATGGAGGCGTGGGGACCGGGCACGGGATCTATCTGTGTGGCATTTGCGCGACGCAAGGCCGAGCGGTCCCGCGCCGTGGCACACCGGAAATGCAACAATGGTCCTCTTCGTCTCCGACGTGCGGGCACACGACCTCGCTCTCGCGCGGCATGGAAGGTGGAGGTCAATTTCGTCCCGACGTGTGTCTCGCGCGAGTCAATCAAGGCACAGAGTTGACGGCCATGTCATTCTACTGCTTGACCGGTGGTGGAGTCCCTCGCTCTCGTTCGCTCTCTCTCTTTCTCTCTCTCTCTCTCTCTCTCTGTGCCCCGGCCCCTGAATTTGTTTTACTTGACCATGTTTCCACGGTTTGGTTCCCACAGTCTGGACTTTTTTTTTTAACCCGACCTTTTCCTTTTTCTTCCTCTTCTTTTCTTCTCTTTTTTCACTTCACCCCTCTATTTAGTGCCAGGGGCGGGTTCTGGTCTTTGCTTCTGCCTTGGCCGAGGTCCTTAGCGCGTCCGGAATGGGCATGACGCGTGGTGACGGTCTCGGGAGGAAATGCGCGCCCGCCCCTCCCCCCTTTGCTGGCTGGTGCGGGGTCCGTTACCTGGGGCGGGGGCCGCGGGGGAATCAGGTCCAGCTAGGGACATCACACCACCTAGAAGGACGCCCTGGAACGAACGGGACGCGAAAGATTTTTCTCTCTTGGTGGGCTTGGGAGGGTTGACAGCGGGATGGCTTTCGCTAGGGAGGGCCTGACAGCCAATTGGTATGTGCGGGTTCTCTTTTTGATGGGCTGACCTAACTTTGCGTCCCTGGCCAGGCCAACCTTGAGAGGGAATGGATGGTCTCCCGATACTGTACCTGCCTCGGTGGGGTTACGTTACGGCATGGTATAGCGAAGGCGTATCATAACGTTGTCCTTCGCGGAAAGCTTCCGTGGACGTACGTAACTTGCTTCGTAACAGCTCTACTTGACAGTGAGTAGATTTTCAACAGTAGCAGGATTATAACACGACCACTATAGTGTACATACATTTGAGGGATCGCCTACTTCTGTACATGGTGAGAAATAACGTCCAAGACGTGTTACGACCGCCTTGCAAAGTCAATATCGTACGCTGCAAGCTCGGGGGTACACTCTCGACGTATAGATCCAGCGTTCCGGTCCCTCTGGCTCCTCTTGCGATGTGAGCTTTCTGAGAGGAAACTGCTCAAAGCCTAGCCCTAGCTGCGGGCCCGGCGCGAGGAATATGCTCTTTCGTGGATCCGGGTGTCCCATACTCTTGCGTTGCTTTGAAAAGCCTAATATGGCGCACATCAGGGACGACAACCTTGCCCCCGTAAGTTATAGAGCCTGACGATACGGCGCCGATGCCATAGCAAAGACCCAGGGCCGCAAGATTGATTTGTACGCCCTGAGATGGACGAGCACTACACCGGAGCGAAGTGAAGAAGATATTGACCAACTATGATGGACAACACCCAAGCCAAGAGAGAAAGATGAGTGCGGATGCTTCACGTCTTGAAGTTCTTGGCAACGACTTCAGTAATGCTGTCCATCTGCAGGATCGACTCAGTCTGGAAGCTCAATAGCTCAGTCACAGTTCGCCACCGATGATTGATCGAGTGCTGTCCCCTTGCATTTCGAATGATGCTCGCGGCTGAAGGAAACCGCCCTCGTAACGTCCCGATCGTGCTGTCCAGACCTTGTGCGTGTCACAGGGGTCTCGCGACGAGTTAGGGACGGCAACTATTGGCTTTTTGGGAGTTTCTTGTTAGCTACAATAGACCATGTCCTCCTTTGACTATGGGCCGAACCTTGCTTGTAAGTCTTCCTTCATAATACTCAGCCATGTTTCCGTAACTCCTTCGTCAAACAACAGGTGGCCCGCAACCACGCCTTGGTCTCGAGACAGCCCTAGCAATCGCCCTGGTGACAGGTATACCTGGTGCTATTCCCAACGAAGACCAGGCTTTTGGACAATACTTTCAAGGCTCTGGGACCTAGATGCAGGATCGCTTTGGGCGACTGGGCCGAAATCTGGGGCCTCTCACTTGAAGCGATGTGGACAACGATGGCCGTGTATAAGACCACGCAACCAGCCCAGGCTTGAAAGCTCGTTGAAAACCACGAGACATCAGCAAGTCAGTTCAAAAGACTTGGTGAGGCGTAGCCAGATGGGATGTTTGAGTTTTTAGAACTGACAGTTTCAGAGGATATCTCATGGCCCGTGGTGCAGGATTCATCTTTGCGGGCTTTAGTTTTAAGCCACGGCGGTGACGGTTGTATTCTGACCATCACTCCGGGCCATGACGTATCCTTTTGACATATCATCTCTTTCGAAAGACGTTGAAGGCTCATGCGGAAGGGTTCGCGAACAAGACGCACGATTTTGTCTAGCACGTCGATACTGGGGTGCGTTTGGCACCAATAATAGTCATCTACGAGTTGCTAGCCATAGCTTGACCCTGTTCAACGATCTTTGCTTCGACGTCTCGCGCAGAAGAGAGGGATCCAAGCTTTTTCGTGGGCCTAAACTCCACATAGCTGCTCCTGCCTTGTTCATATTCGTCACGCATACGTTATGGATATCTTCCTCTCGGCTTGGTGAGGCTACGTTGGGAAATTCCTCAACCTGTTATTGTACACCTCCGGCACCACCTTACACACCTTACCGGCGTAGGGCAGAAACTGGCAGCGCTCGAGCATGTAGACACAAGCCTTGTCCGAGCTCTGTTCTCATTCCCTTGGTGAAGACCGTTGGCCGTCAAGTCCCTGTAGTAGATGAAGATGCTGGCCTCTTCATCGCATGCTCTTCTTGTTCTGACTCTATTCGGGGCCACTATCTATTCGCTCGGGCCATGGAATGTCAGAGCGGTTGGGCAGCCGAGTGAAGAGGTCTTCCACAGGCGATATCCGCAGCCAATTGCCACGTCAAATAAGGGGTCGGACTCTCTCCGAAATCTGCCCCTCCGCAGCTAGAGGGCCACATGTAGCCCTTTGATATACACATCTGTGGTCTCAAGCCCCCCAAACTAGCCCCTGAACCCTCCACTCCTTAGCTCCGCAGGTGCTTCCCGACTGTCTACTACCGACCAACACTACCAAACCGATCCAAATCCTTCAGGCACCAGGTTCGAGTTTACGTGATGTTCCCCCCCCTAGAGAGGCGGGCCAGAGGGCACGACAGCACGCGACTCCTCGATCAGCTGTGTACACCGCTGCACGTCGACCGTCTTCCCCATCAGCCAGGCGATCCCCTGGAGCATGTCGAGCTTGGCCTTGTCCGAGGCCTTGAGCTGCGGGAAGACGCCGTCGAACGCGTGCGGCAGGCCGGGATAGACGTCGAGCCTCGTCTCGACGCCGTGCGGCGCGCAGGGCCTTTTCGTAAATGAGGCCGTCGTCGCGGACGGGGTCCTGGCCGGCGACCTGCAGGTGCACGCGCGGCATGCCCTCGTGGGGCCGCGCGGCGTTGAACGGCGAGTAGAGCGGCGACGTGACGTCGGGCGCGTACGCCGCGCGGACGTAGTCGTCGGCGGCCCGGTCGATGACGAGCGCCGCGGCGTTCTGCGCGCGCGAGAAGAAGAGCGCCCGGTACGCCGCCGGCACGATCTCCTCGTCGAGGAGCACGGGCACGTACAGCCAGAGGCCGCGCAGCGCCGGCGTCCGCTGGTCCGCGACCCAGCGCTGCGCCGTGACGGCGGCGAGGTTCCCGCCGGCCGAGATGCCGCCGATGTAGAAGCCGCGCGTCGGGTCGGCGCCGAGCTGCTTTGCGTTGTCGGGTTGGCTCAGCCACGCGACGGCGTCCCAGACGTCGTCGGGCGCCGCGGGGAACGGGTGCTCCGGCGCCAGCCGGTACGACACGTTGACGACGGTCATGTCGTTGGCGGCCGCGATGAGGCGCGAGCGGAACCCGGGCGCGTGGTTGTTGCCCACGCAAAAGCCGCCGCCGTGTACGAGGACAAACAGGGGCCGCACGGCCGTCGTCGAGTTGTCGGGCTGGTAGATGCGGATCTCGCTGAGCCGGCCGTCGCGCATGGGTACGTCCCTCGTGTACTCCATGTCCGTGGAGGGGGGCGCCGGCGGCGGGTTCGCCTTGAACGCGGCCGCCCTGGCGGAGAACGAAGGCATCGGGGCCGCCGTGCGGCTTGCGAGAAGCTTTTGGCTTTGTTTCAGCTACAGTTGAGCGCATGGGTTCAGTGGTGGGGGGATCTCACCTCGGCAAGCTCGGGGCTTTGATGGTGAGTTTCCTAGTCAGCGCATGCTTTTTGAGCGATAGTTTGTTGTTGGAAACTTTAATGACATGATAGGGAACATACTCCGGTTTCACCAACTCTGCCACGGCTTCCTTTGTATCGTAGGCCGACATTTTATTTAATTTTCCTTAGTCTAGTTGGCAAAGTAATTTTCAAATGTAGGAGTGGATGGTGAGTGTTTGGCCTGGCAGTTGACGTTATGTTTGGTTCTTCGGGCTTTCTCTTGTGGATGAGGGAGGGGTACTCGGAGGGGGATCGGAGAGCCGAATAGTCAACACGAGCAACGATCGATGGTACCTAGGCTACCTCAGGTACCTGACTCAAAGCGAACGCGTCATTCGTTGGCATGGTTTCGGCATCTTCACATTGTTTCCCCGATGATACCTGACGACATCAAGGCTCGTTGCGCTTTGGCTTTTCGCCCATGACGAAAGAGCATATGTGCGCGAAACCCTCCCAACATACCTCCAAAGTCACGAACCTCTGGATATGTCGTGTTTCACGGTCCGCGATCTGCGTCCTCGCTCGCTGTGACAGGGCGAAAACACAAAACTAACTAACGGGTGGATCATCTGGATGTTGCTGGGAACCACTCCCCCCCCCATCTCCGCGACCCTCGGCCCTCAAATAAACCGACCGTTTGTTACCCCTCAACCTCCTCCCGGATCCAGAGTGGATCTGAAACGGGAGCCGCGGCCATCGGCCATTGCTACGGCACCGAAGCCGGGATACGTCTCATGCGAACCACTGGAAACGCAGAAGACGAAGTAGCGACACCTACAAAGTGGCAAAAACATGCAAACACCCTCGTTGAAGCCGTCAATGCAACCAGTCTATTGAAATTCTAATGTTTCGCCCGCACATGTGAGAGTCATGTTCCGTCCGCACATGTGGGAGGAAGGGGGGTATGGATAAACGCAAAAACAAAATCTCAAAATCATCATGCCCATGCCAATGCCAGGCCTTCCATGCTTGCTGGCTCGCTCGCTCGCTCGCTCGCTCAAACCAATCCAATATGCGAATGCTTCAGTCGGTCTCATCACGACCCTACCGTCTTCCGTCGTGGTGAGCTCCGCCGGTGCGCGGCTTCTGCCTCGCCACGATCCGCCACCACCTCGTGGGAAATGACAATGCTGTCCTCCCTCTCTACGATGGACACGCCCTCGCCGCCCATAATCTGCTCCTCGCCAATCCAGCCAGCCTCGACGCCGAACCGCACGACCTCGGCCGCCGACCCGAACACGGGCGTCGCCGCCTTGGCGTCCGGGTCGAGGTGACGCCACATCTGCGCCGTGTCGCGCTTCCAGCGTGCAGCGTCCTTCTTGTCGCCGCGAAAGTGGCTGAGCATGTACTGGTACGTGTACGCGAGCCAGAGGACGTTGGTGTAGGGCGCCGAGACGTCCCACGAGATGCCGGCCTGGTACGGGACCGAGTGGGCCGTCGGCGGGAGACACTTGCGTGAGGCGCCGCCGTGCACGAGGTGGGACCGCATCTGGCGGTACACCTTGCACTGGGGCGCGTGGGTGCTCGTAAAGATGGAGAGGTCCTTTTCGAGGTCGAGGGCCACGACGGCGGGTTCCGCGATCGAGTCGTCCATGTCGAGGGTCAGCGTCGCGGGACAGTCTTCGGCGCGGGACAGGCCGTAATCGAGAATGGTGATGTCGAGGCCAGAGTGGCCAAAGTTGGGGCCCGACGACGAAGGATCTCGCGGCCGTGGCTTGGACGTCTGCCTGATGCAGAGGTTGCCCTCGTGGAGGTCACGGTGCTGGCTGGTGTAAGCGGAGGATCACATGATGTGTAACGATGTGCAGCAGAAGAGGGGGAATCAAACATACCTCAAAGGCAATGAGATCCTCTGCCCTCGCCAGCGCCACGGCTACGAGGAAGAAGATGTCCCACAGCTGATCGACATGGTGCAGCGCAAAGTCCTCGAGCGCCACGCCGGCATCGCCGAGCTCGACGACCAGAAACCGCGTGCCGTCGAGGTACCGACTCGGGCTCGGATAGAACTGTGCGCGGTCGGGGTCCTGCCTCTTCATCTTGCGCTGAAACGCCTGGTGCGTCTCGAGCAGGGACTTGGACGTCTTGCCCTCGACAATGTAGCGCTCCTTGTACACGACGAAGCCGGGTATGTCGGCCAGCCACTCCGAGATGCGCAGCTCACCGAGGAGGTCGTCTTCAGAATGTGGCTCCTCATCGACCAAGCCGGCGCGCTCCTGGGCTTTGGTCTGGGCCTTGATGGGTGACTCGAGGCGAATGCACTTGATGATGCTGGTGCCGCGGTCATTGCGGATACGATATACCTCAGCGTACGAGGCTTCGGCAATCTTGGTGATTGTGTCGCCAGGCGGACAGACATCATGCCATGTCAGAACGCGGAGGTTCTCCTCGAGATTGGCGGGCTCGGATGAGACGAGTGACTCGGTGATTGCCACGACGGGCGTCTTTGGTGGTGAATGAACAGTCTCGACCTTAGCCTCGACGTCATCTTGGATGACCACCACAGGGGATGGTGGAGCTTGGCATGACTTCCTTGGAGATGTCCGTCGCGGTGTGACTGGCTCATTGATGCTCTCTGGCGTGTCATCTCGAATGGTGACGGACGCAATCTTCTCCGTCACTTGAACCACGTCGATGTCATCCAGGCTGTCTTTCACTTTGGTTTGTCGTGGTTTGCGGATTGGCGTCTGGGGCAGCTCAGCCAGCACCCGCTGAGGCTTCGTCCTCGTCGCCTTTTTCCCATATGTGCGTAGGGACGTCGTCCGTGGCATGGTGGTTTGGCTTGATGCTGTGCGATGTCGTTAGTATTGCTCTGGGAGGATCCCTCGTCGCTTTCTTTTCCGTGAGAAACTGCCTTTACGGCGTCGAGCCTTCCTCCTGTGACTGTGACTGGAGGTGTGCAACGGGTGGTTGGCTGTTGACTTGCCATTGGACGGTCGACTGGACAACCGGCGGGCGCAATGATCCGTCTCCGCACGACCCACGCAGAAGCTGGAACCGGCATCGCCTTAGTCAGCGATCCCCTGCCCCAAGCTCTTCAGTGGCTTCTCAGTGGCTGGACGGGGGGCTCGCCAATGAGATTTGGGCCCGCACTGGGCCCGCACTGGGACCGCACCGGGCGAGGGCCAATCTTCCCCATTCCCCAAGGTTCCAGCTTGATGGTGTGTGGTGTCTGTCTTCAGCTCCTCCCCTCCCCCGAACTTTGTCTCTAATTGCACTGCAACGCAGCTCGTCACGACATCCCCCACCCGCCACAGGCACAGGCACAGGCACAGGCACAGGCATAGGCACAGACAAAGGCACAAGACACAATGGCCAATGTCCTGAACAGCTTCTTCGGCGGAGGAAAGGCCGCCGACAAGGCAGTGCCCGCTGCCGATTCTGGTATGTCTCTTGCTCCATCGATCGTCCTTGCCACTTCTCCTCCCCTCCTCTCCTATTTCTTCTGTGCGCCGAGCAGAAGAGACCGAGCACACGACGCCATGTGCGCATTGTGGCGTCCGTGACATGATCGAGGACAGCGAATGGAGCTCCAGAGCCAATGGCAATGCTCATTGTCGCACATCTTCCATCGCAGCCCCGGACTGACAGGTTCCAGACTTTGCAGACTTCGCCGAGGCGCCCAACCCCGTTCCCACCGATACCGTGGTGCCCGTGGGCGCCACCGCCGTCGACGGCACGGCCGCCGCCGAGGCGACGAGCGTCCAGTTCACGCGGTGGTACCGGGTCGACCAGCGCCACTCGCTGGCCGAGTTCCGGCTCGAGGGCATCGTCATCAGCATCGGCCTCGTCATCTTCATCGTGCACCTCATCGGCTCGCGGCTCAACCGCAGCAAGTCCAAGGCCTGGGCCAGGCGCACGCGCCGGCGCTCAGAGCGAGTTTGCCTCTGTCGGCTCTCGGGCCAGTCGACGGTCGAGTCGGACCCGCAGCCATCGAGGGCGTGCTCAAGGAGAAGTCGCTCTTGGAGTGTGCCGCCTACGCACGGGCAGGCAAACGTCGCTTTGTCGGCGTGACGCCGGCGCCGATCAAAGCGTTTCAACCCCCATGATCTCCCTCGGGCGAGGCGCTGTTCAACTTTTTCTGGGACTCGGTTGGCGCCCCGCGCGACATCATGGACGCCGTCATCTACCCCTTTGACGGCAAGGAGACGCTCACGGTGCCGCAGGTGCCGGGCACGCACGAGCTGCGCAGCAAGGACAGCAAGAGCAGCTACGACGGCTTCGTCTGGGCCATTGTCGCCAAGGGCCGCATGAAGCAGCTGCGCGAGGAGCGCTACGACCTCTCCATCACCTTTACCAAGGACCACAGCAAGCTGCCCAACTGGGCGACCGTCATGACGGAGAGCGCCGAGATTACCGAGCAGCTCCTGACGCCCGAGATCATCCAGGCCGTCGAGCTTGCCGGCGACGCTTTTGACTATCTCATTGTGTCGGACCAGCCGATTGACAAGCCGAGGACGTGAGTGCTCTCTAATTCTTTTTCTTCTTCTTCTCCGGTCAGGCCAGAGGAAACAAGCTGACACCGCGCACGCGCAGTCTCGAGGAGGCGACGACGGGCCGCAAGCGCATCTTCCTGCGGTACACGATCCCCAGCAACAATGACTTCTCGACGGTGACGCCGCTCTTTACGCAGTTCCTCCAGCTGCCCGACAGCCTCGTGGCCAAGGCCAAGTTCCGGCCGGAGATTCTGCGCAAGGTCAACCGCGTGCGCGAGGAGGCGGTGGCGCAGCTCAAGAAGGAAGCCGACGCCGTCGTGGCCGAGGAGCGCAACGCCGAGCGCGAGCGCGTCAAGAAGGTCAAGCGCGACCAGGAGCTCGCGGGGCTCGACGCCAAGCAGCAGAAGCGGTACCTCGAGAAGGAGCGCGAGAAGGAGACGCGCAAGGCGGCCAAGAAGCAGACGATGCGCGGGTAGTCTGTCTGCTCGAGCTATCGGAGCCGGCCAGGGTGTCTACTTGGACAATGGCCATGGAGTGTGGGGAGGAGTTTTCCGCTTTGCGTACTCCTGATGTACAGATAGAGACCGTGAGGGGAGATGTATTTGATCTACTTTGACCGTTCCCTCTTCGAGCTGACGTCTGCTGAAACTGGTGTCCTGCGGAGAGTATGCTGTTGCGTGTCAAGGTCTTGTCATGGTGTGGTTTCATGTCTGCTGCATGCTCGTTGCTCTCCGCTCGCTGCTCGCTGCTCTCTGCTCTCATGCTCCCGTGCCAGCCGAGTCCCCCTCCTTCAACAGGGCCTCCACTCTCTTCACCTTGTCCTCAAACGGCTGCTTCTTGTCGGTCCTGCCGCCCATCAGCACGGAATCTGCTTGATCACGATTCCACCGAATGCGGATAAGAGGGGGGGGGGAAAGTAAAGCAAAGAAAGAAAAGCAGACGGAAAAACGCACCTCGTGCCGACGCGCATGCTCGACTGCACGCGCAAAACGCCGCCGGCGTGGACGAGGGCATGGGCCTGGCCGACAACGCGAAAGACGTCGTCCCAGCTGCCCTCGACGGTGGTGCCGGCCGAGTGCATCTGGTAGTGCAGGCCGCTGGCCTTGAGGAGCTTCTGCACTTCGGCGACCTCTTTGGCAACCGAGACGGAGCCGGTGCCGACCTGGCGTGATACGTTAGGTAACAGGAGAAGGCAGCGGCCAGCGGGCAGAGGACGGCACGGAAAGGACGCACGGGGATGAGGCAAAAGTCGGCGTAGCAGGCTTCGGGGGTGGGGAGGTTTGCGTAGTCGGTCGGCATGTTGGACACTGAATGATGAGGTCGCGGGAGATGGCGGGGGACGAAGGAGACTGTGTTGTGTAAGATGCTAAGGATGCAAGAGTGAAGGCGTGGTTCGTACAACGGCGTCGAAACGGCTGACGTGGGGTCACCATTCGCCCCTCCGACGTGCGGCCCCACTGTTTCGACTACACTGCAATGCCGGCAAGACAACGGCCACTGAAGGGAAGGAGCAGCTTGGGAGGAGCTGCAATGGAAGAAGCCGCTTTCCTGAACTGCTTCCATGGCTGTTTCCCTGCTACTTCCTGCGTCTGCCCAAGCTCAATACGCCGAGTGCAAGAACAATCGCGAAGAGGCAGTCCACAGGTAGACAATACGGAATACCACAATCGAGAGAGACGGCGCGTCGGATCGGCGAGCAACGGAATTGTGAAACGATGGCTGCGTGTTGGAAACAAGTCGCCCGTGGCCTGCGCAGAGAACAATTTCGTTGAACGTCTTGAGGCTAGCCAATTGCAATGACATGGCTCCAAGCATATCAATGCCCCATGTCGTGGACTGGACTCGGTTCTTGTCATTCATCTCGGCTTCGGTAGTGTAATCCAATGTAGCGAGGACGTATCGGGGGTCCTATCTACAGGTTTGATCATTCTAAGCCGAGCAGCTGAGAAGCACCGTAGTATTCCCTAGGCGACTGTGGTAGATTGACTAGATAGGACTTCTCTGTCGCGTATTCGAGCCGTATGTCTTCTAACCCACTTGCTGAACTAGCGTTGTTGACGTATATGCATGATAGGTGTAGAGGATGGTAGGGGGTTTATGGAGCAAGAGTCTGGCCTTGGTATGGGTATAGAGGCCATCCTCTTATATGGCATGTAAGCTAGCCAGTATCCTCTCACGTAAAGCGCTTTCCTAAAAGGCCGTCATGGCGCAGTAGCCGCAGGCTATCGAAGGCAGAGGAAGTCTTGTCTCCCCTGACGGTCTCAAGTCACGCCAGTCCCCACTGTGTGATGCCCCCATGTTATCCGGCTTCCAATCTACGATGAAGATCTCGCCCTTGACTGTGGTTTTCTCTGCGACTTGGAGCAGGGCAAGCTCGGTTACAGAATCCCCAAGCCTTTTCATCACATACTCAAGAGAGCTTGCACAGTCATCTCCTCAAAGACGGACGGACACCACTACACGAGACAGTTACTTTCACGACGTTCTTCTGAAAACATGACCGCGTGCCTTCAGAGATACCAGGAGGCTCGTTTTGGACTGTCTTGACCTGAAGCAATCTTGCCTATCCGGCTTTTCCTTGTCGCTTGTGGAAAACAACCCGCTGCAGCATATCTCGCGTCAAGGCCCGCCTTCCGGCCGATACCAGAGAAGCAACATGGAGCTGGGTGCGCGCCAGCCCGTAGACTTTTCCCGGAGAGCCAGGGCGTAGCTTATCAGATGTCGCGTATCCGTCTGGCGAGCACGCGATGCTTACAGTCAGCGCGCCTTCGCAATATATTGATGACACTAAATGAATCAAAAGGGGCCCCTGCAGGAGGACGCCATGAACCACCCGCCAGACTTCATGTCAGGATTCTAAGCTCCCCACCTAGGAAGAAAAGCGAAGAAGAGGTCTAGTCATATGTAATGAGTCAAGGCTTGCGTCACGTCGCAGTCTGCCGCAAAGGCCTAGATGCCTAGACCAGCTGCACCGGATAAGCGTCAAGGAGACGGCAAACCGGTTCCATCCACCGGCGTCTCCTAGAGATACATAGTCTGGTTGGGAGGCAGGGCGAAAGGTGATCAGGAGATAGTGGCGAAGAAACAGGAACATACAGCAGCAATACAGAAATGCAATTCCGATTCAGAGGGTATCTCATAAAACTCACAACCCCGCGGCCCCGGGTCCGAGCACCTTTGATGCCAGGGGCGCGCCCGAGGTCCAGCGACGCGCGGAAATGCGCTCGCGCGCCGCCAGTGGGCGCGGTCGATGCGCTCCTGCTCCTTCATCATCTTCTACTCCATGAACGAGCGGGGCCCCATCCGCCTGCGCGTCGTCTCGGCCTCGCACGTCTCGTACAGCGCCCAGTCGTCCAGCTGCGACGGCCGCGGCACGGCGAGCACCTCGGCCATGGGCGTCTGGCCTGGCAGCCTCTCGAGCGTGAGCTCGAGGCGGTGCTTCTCTGACACTGTGTCACGCTTCGTGCTGTAGGCGCGGATGACGAAGCTGGTTTGCCGAAGGCGTCATTGTCAGTCACGGGAGACTCCACGTTGATCGGAGAGAATGTGAAAGGACGTAAACAAGAGGAGGTGACTCACACGCCGTCGTAGCGCAGACCGGCGGCCGGCGCATACAGGCTCTTCAACCGGTAGCCCCTCAGTAGGCGAATTTGCGTGCCGACCCGCGACATGAGGGAAAAGTGCATGTCGGAAAGTTTCCCCTCGCGGCAGTACCTGTACATGTTGCCGCCGAGATGCTCCTCGGTGCCGGTCAACAGGGGCAGGGCCGCGACGCCGTAGCGGTCTTTAGTCGGCCTTTCGTGCGCGTTACCGACGATGCCGTTGCGGTGGGCGCAAGCCAGGTTGAGCCACCAGCTGGGAGGAGAAGAAAATGTCAGTACAGGACGTTGTATACCACGCCACACACTTGGTCACCTTACTGTCCAGGTTCAAAGTCTACCACGGCCGAGTCGGAGCACGAGGCGCGGGCGATATATCTCTCGAATTGGTCCTTCTGCTGCACGGCGTGGTCGACGTCTTTGAGGCGTCCGTGCTGCAGCGATCTGAGGCGGGCGTCGTCCATGGAAAAGTAGTCATCGCGAAACCTCGTCTCCCAGGCCTTCTTGAGCCGCTGTGCCGTCGTCACATCGAGGCTTGACGGCGACGGCGCACCCTCGGCGGCAGGGGGGCTCCTCGGCGCGGCGATGATGTCTGCGAGGAGCTTATCGAGACATGCATGTCTGATGACGGCGGCATCGACGAGAGGGATCGATTGGTTCTCCGCCTCGAGGAAGGAATGAAGAATCTTGGATACGTGAGAGGCCCGAGCACCCAGCGTCTGGCTGTCACGGAGCGAGGCGCGAACAGAATCGCACAAGTCGAGCAGGGCGTCCTCGTCCATGGACAGTGCGTCGGCTGGGCGGTCGTCGGCGGAGGGTGTCTCGGAGCGGGACAGGGGGCTCTTGGCATGCTGTCTGGTGCGGCGGTGGCTCGGCGGTGGTGTTGGCCTCTGAGCACGATGCCGCAGTTGCATGGGATCGAGGACGTTGATGGCCTGTACTGGTGCCATGGTTGCTGACATGATGCTTCCTGTTTAGATGACGGGCACTGGCTTGGCGCGATGGCAAGATGCGCGAGCAGCGTCACTGTCTGTTTCGGCGGCGAGGGTCGATCGGTAGGACACTCCAGGATAGTCACCAGGCGAAGACGAGGAGGCTCAAAGATGGAGGAACTCGAGGGCGAGAGACTCGAACGCGACTAGGATGAACTATAAAACTGTTTATGAAGGCATCGTATCGCGCCGTCGCCAGCCTGGCGATGCCGAGTCTAGACTCCACGCTGAAGGGGACCGCACGGCGAAGCGCCCCGAACCCAGCAGCACCCATTGAGTGATCTAGGGTAGCCCTAGCCATGATGGTGCACTCCCGCCTCCAATCGCCAGGGGCCGCTGCCAGGTCGATCGCAAGCGGCAGCGGAAGGGGCAACGGCGTAGCTCGATAGCTCTGCGCGGGGCAAGCAGGACGAGGCTGGGCGACGCGATCCCCACGATCGGATGCACGGCGACCCGTAGGTTCGGTCCCGGGAATGCAGGCGTTTGCCGACATGAGCGTTGCGTGCCCAGATGGGTCATGACGTTTGCCGGAGCTCCACGACGCCTTGATTGTTTGTGGACAGAGGCCCAGATCCTCGATCCGGTCTATGCTGAGGTCTAGGCTCTGGGCTGTGTCTCTGTTTTTTAGGAGGGGTTCCCCGCATTGTTGGCCAGCCACGTGTTGAGCCACATGATGATGTCAGCCACAGACTCTCTCTCTCTCTCATCTCGTCCGCCCAGCCGCATGCGGATGCGTGTGTCGCCTTCTGTTCATCGCCATCTATCCATTGCCGTCTGCTTTGCCACGTTGTATCAGGCTTGCAATGGCATGCTGCCCTCCGTTATTGATTCTACCTTCTCATCAACGGGACTGGCATCCTGGCTTGTTGACAGATTGGTGGCAGGACATGGCCTGAAGCAGTGTGCCCTCCCTCATCCCGCTTCAGTCCCCAGGTAAAGCTTTTCCGACAACTCACTGTGTTCTGGGTCATGAACAACGGCTGTGCCATGCCGGGCCCATCGCTCGCCCGCCTGGCCCAGACCGAGAGTGTACATATATGTACTCTCTATTTTCCTAAGTTTGATTCCCCTGCCGTCTCTCCGTAGCAATCGCAAATCTAGACATCTCTCCTGCAAGCGGCCATCTCTGCCAACCACTTGACCCCATCTCCACCACCACCACCACCGCCACCGCAACAAACAACCTCCAGGCCCCGCGCCATGGGTACCGACCACATCGACCTCGTAGCCATCATCACCCCCAAAAAGGGCCAGACTGAACGTGTACGAAACCAGCTCGTCCCCGTGACTTTTGCCCCCTAATCCCCCTTTTCTTCTCCTGTCCTCGACCCTCTGCCAAGCCGCACACGCTCACAGCCGAGTGCTCCCCCCCCCCTTTAGTTCCTCAGCCTCTTCGCCGCGTGCGCCGCCCACGCCGAGAAGAGCGAGCCCGGTACGCTTCGGTACCGAATCCACCGCGGCAAGCGAGACGAAACGAGCGGCGCCGAGGAGCTCGTCGTTCGCGAAACGTGGGTTGATCCCCTCCTTTTTCTTACCCTCTCTTTTTCCCCTTTCTCCCTGTCGTAAATGCATGATCCCTTCTCCCCCTTCCCTCCTCTCCTCGGGTCAAGTTCCCAGACCTAACGATGTCTTGTTCTACGGCTGCTGCTACAGATATGAGAATGCCGCCGCCCTACAGACGCATCTCGCTGGCGCGCACGTCAAGGCCATGGTTGGGGAAATTGAGGCCGGCACTTTGACGGAGAACGTAAAGATCATACACATCACGCCGGCGGCGGGTTACGAGCGGGCTCGGTTCTGATGGAGTGACGGCCGCGAGGCTAGGGTGGACGAGGATTTGTCAGGCGGTGCAATCCTCTTTTTCGATTGTGGCCCAGCCGAAGTAGACGGTTTTGTACAATGCACTATCCAGACCCACGCCGCTAGATTACCTGCCTGACAGTGGCCTGCCCAAGCACGAAGGCCCGCCCGTCTACACCTGATTATAGTACACAGGAATCGGTTCCCTAGAAACGCCCCAATCAACAGGCCTTACAATGGGCCGTACAACAGGCACACAATGGACTGCTCACGTGCAGAAACTTGCACGCCCACCCCCCCGGTTCGCTCTTCCACAGAGTAACACAGCCAGGTACATCCATCGTACTAGTACACCTCGTAGTTCTTCGGATCCCTCACCTTCCACGCTGCCGCTAGATTGCGCCATTCCTGCGCATCGAGCAAATGCCCCGCAGCCGCGTCCTTGTGTCCATCTGCCACGGCCCGGTCGTACATGAA
>NW_003315026.1:1030250-1032670 GCF_000150825.1 Verticillium alfalfae VaMs.102
ACCAACAAATTATCCTACCAGAGCGGCATAAAATCAAAGAGCTGTCTCACCTAGGCTTCATGCACTAGCCAGAACCGTCCCCGGCATGCACGCGTCGAGCGTCCCCTAGATAGTAGCACACCTCGGGCGTCACCGGCGTCGGCCAGCGCGCGGTACTCCCGGTAGGCATCCTGCCTGGCACCGACAGCCTCCTGCAGCTTGGCAAGCTCGACCTGGCACAGATTCTTCCACTGAAATCCGCCGCCGCCGCTGGCAACTGCGGCTGCAGCGACATCCTTGGCGCGGCGGAACAGCGCGACAGCCTGGTCCCTCTCGCCGCGCAGCGCGTGGAGTTTGCCCTCGAGGGTCAGGGCGTCGGGGTTCCGGCCCTCGTCGACGAGAGTGCGGAAGCGGGCGTAGGCGCGGGGACAAGAGCGCTGCAGGTTCTCCGGGCTCTTCCCATAGAGCACGGTGCGGATGATGTGGAGTGTGGCGGGGACGTGACCGAGCTCGCTGGCCGAGTCGAGCATGCGAGACTGGGACTCATGCTCGACCCTTGAGAGGGGGCCAAGATCTGACATGCGGAGTGCCACCTCGTAGAAGTCCTGAGGTTTTATATCGTGCTCTGCCGTGACTGGTCAATACTGTGGTGAGAGAGGGGGGGGGGATTTCGGGGTATGCGAGAGGTGAAAGGCGTAAAGAGGGGAGGGCATACCCTTGGCAAACTCAGAAAGCCAGTGTTTCTGCCCCTGGTGAAGCCCGGACGCCGCGTTCAGAAACTCGCTGTAGATGCGGTGCACTCTTTTGTGGTCGAGGGTGAAGCCTTCTCGGTTTGGCGTCGTGAGCTTGAAGTCGTCTGGCGACCGAGGGCGCACTTCAAGTGGGCGAGATTCTGCCATCGTCTCAGGTCTCCTCCTCGGCGATGGCGATGGGGCAGGCTTCGGCGCGGCCCTTTGACGCATTCTACTGCGATCACTGGAGTACGTACGGACCAAGTCCAGGGGCCTTCGCGCTGCTGATGGCGATGGCGAGCAGCGGCCAGAGCACAGCATCTGAGTAGCGCGCCATGCTGCTCGCCGTGAAGAGAGATGGCGGCAGAGCATTGGGCTACCTGTCCATTCCAGGAAGGGTGTCTGGTGGAGATGGAAATGGCGATGTACAGATGGAACACAGCAGGCAAATGAAGCAACCTGATCAACTTATGTGCCTGCAAAGGTCAGGCAAGGTAGCAGTAGGTAGGTTTAAGGTACCTAGTAGGCAGGTGAGAAGGAGTTGGGGCCTGGGCAAGCGCGATCAAGAGACGACGTTGGAACGGGCAGGAGCAGGGGTCCCCTCCAAGCCAATCACACGCTTCGGATCCACCCCTCGACTCCACCCCCAAAAATCTCACTTGACACTCAATTTTCTAGCCGTCAACCGCGACGACCTCACCTCCTTCTGGAGTATTTTCACATATCAATTCCACGCTCGATATATCATCAACTCGACGGCCGTAGACAGGAGGAACAACGAAAGAACGTGACTCAAAAATCTCTTCCCTCCACCCCGATCCACCGGCCCATACGTTCCCCGCCACGCAGTCACCTCAGGATCCTCTCTTAGTCTGCGTACGGTGAGAAGCTCGCCTCAGCAGCTCAGTCCGGGCGCCACAGCAGGAAACCCATCTGCCTCCTGTCATCATCACACAAACACCAAAATGGTCACCACACGCAACATGAGGAAGCGCAAGTCTGGCGACGCTCTGGACCTAGACCTCGACGCCGCTGCCCCATCCTCCTCGCAGAACAGCCCGGCCGCCGGCACTCCCAAGCGCCAGCGCAAGCTCCCCGTGCGCGCCAAGTCCAGGAAACAAGCGGTCAAGGACGAGCCAGAGGCCGACGCAGAGGCCGAGGACGAGACCCAGGATGCGAGCGAATCCCCAGCCCCAGGCAACTCATCATCGCTGGTAGTTGAGATTCGCGCCAAAACAGACGAAGATGAGCATGGTCTCAGCGGCAGCGCCGCCGAGGACAACGACCAAGACGAGGCCGAAGCCGGGGCCGCCGAGACCATCATTCCCGGCGCCGAGCAGCCTGCGCCTGCGCCTGTGCCCGAGCCCAGCCGCAAGGACACGATCGACGACTCGGACGCTTCCGAAGACTCGGACGACGAGGCGCCCGAGGCCGTCTCCACCTCGGCCGCCGCCGCTGCCGTCTTTGAATCTGCCAGAGCGGCCAACAAGGCCATTGCAGAGTGCGTAACCTCCTTCTGCCCCTCATGTGTGCTCGTCCGACCAGCGCACTCCCTCCAGCTTGTTGTTCGCTTCCCTCGGCTGTCCACCATACTAACACAGCGCCAGGCAACAAAGAGCCCAGAAGCGCAAGCGTCAGCAGCGCGCCGCCTTCCTCCAGGAACAGGCGCAAACCCACAAGGCCGCTGAACCCGCCACCCCGGCCCCGGGC
>NW_003315026.1:1032806-1036936 GCF_000150825.1 Verticillium alfalfae VaMs.102
TCAGAGGACGACGAAGACGAAGATGTGGCAGCAAAGTGAACGCCGCCGGGGCCAAAGTCCCGCCCCCGCAAGGGCCGCAAAGGGTGGCCCTCGACAAGGCGGCCCCGCCGACGAGGGTCGTCGTGCACGACCGTCTACCGCGTAGACAAAAGCGCAGCCAGGACCCCGCGCCCTCCGCGCCGCGCGGCGGTCGCGCGAGCGTCAATGCCAAAAAGGCGCTGCTCATCCGCGGGCGGACGGCCAAGGCCGGGAACAAGGGGTTTTTTGTGAAATGAGGCCGCTGCTCTGCAAACGGGAGGTGGGCGGACGGCGGGTACCAGTGGTCGGGTCTCGTGTCTATGCCATTGAGCGCTGTGTGTGCATGTGTATGTGAGAGAGACACACGCAGGGGGGGAAAGGGAAGAAGGAGAGGGTGAGACTCGCAGGAGCGAACTTGGGGGTTTGTGCTGTGTGTCCTTTTTCCTGACGCACCAAATTTTGGAGCACTGCGATTTCAAGGGGGAAAACAATCATCTTCAGACCCGGAGTTATGAATGGGCGGTCATAGAATGAACAGACATCACCACTGAGTTTCGGGTCATCTCTATGCAGAGAGAGAGAGAGAGAGAGAGAGAGAGAGAGAGAGAGAGAGCATGTCCGAAAGTGTATCTGCTCTCGGCGTTTGGTATATCAATGCTATAAAACTCACTCTGCCAGACGGGTCTGCCAGACGGGACAGCTAGCAACAAGAGTACGGAACGGAATGGCTTCCTTGACGAGCACATTCATAGCATAAAATGATCCGAGCCGTCCACAGCCCATTTCCGTGCATGTTCAGGCGCTAGCGAGCCGCAAGGTCAAACACATCATGGACTAAGCGAGGCCGGCGCACGTCAAAAGAACCTACAGACACAGACGGACGAAATCACGGGCACATCCAAGTCGAGCGTGGAATACGTTGAGAATTTTGCCAACCGTCATCACAGGGGCTTCTCACCCTGGAGCACCGCCGTCTTTCTGAAGCGCGTCTGTATCCTATGGACTCATCACAGAGCATCCGTCTTCCTCCATCTCCTTCTCTTTCCCTGGCACACGGCCAGCCATCCCCGTTACATTACGACTGTAAGAGAAGTATCTACATGTCTTAGAAAAACATGACTGTCATGACAAGCGTCGAAGCGGCAGCGCGCGCAGTTGACCTCATCTAAGAAAAAAGAAAATGTGAGGGGTTGCGAAAACAGAAAACCTGGTATCTTTCCCTTGAAGAGCGCATCGCAATGCAGCAGCACGAAAACGACATGACACAGAAAAGTAGCTCAGATCCTCCTGAGGGCAGTAGCATGAGTACAGATAGGCCAAGACCGGAAAAGGGGAAAACCGCAGGGGTATAAGTGAATGACATCAAAAGGAAAATCAGGAGTGCAACGGGGCCAGTTCGAATACGTCGAACTGTGTATCCGATGCATCCCTGTCGTCCCTTTCCAGTGCCCAAGGTAAATCAGGATGAGCAGGGACAGTAAAATATCATGAGTTGTGACGCTGCGGAGCGGATCATGCCTCTTCCATGATGCCGCCCTCGCCGCCGCCCTCATCGCGCCACTCACGACTCCTCTCTGTGAGTCGTCGCACGCCGCCGACTCTACCAGACCAGATGGACTCGATCGGCGTTCGGAAAGTAAAGGCGCGTTGTGAGCTGATGACGCCAATAGGCTTGAAGCACAGCCTTGCGGCTGTCGCGGCCAAAGACGGCCGGATGGCTGATCCACTCGAGGCTGCTCTCGAGCTCTGCATCAAGGCAGCCACGGTGCTGGCGTCGATGCCAGTGCTGAGACTGAGGCCGTCGTGTGAGCGGCTGCGGCCAATGCCAGGCGCCGGGAAGCGATCCATGGCGGAGGAGGTGGTAGATTGGGTAGGGGAAGGTGTGCGCTTGCGGGTCCGGAGTGCCCGTAGTTGGCGAGCCGTCATGGCCTGGATGAGGAGTGGAGGGCAGCGACTTGTTCGGGGGCAGCGAGGGGACAGGCGGTAGCCCGCCCTTGCCGAGGCCCTTGAGTATGGAGCGTGTCTCGTTGAGAAGGGTATGGGCACGGTCGTGCTGGCCGCGAGAGACGAGGGTCAAGGCGCGGGTGAGCATGTCCGACGTGAGGAGTTCCATCCGTCGCTGAACGATACCAGGATGGGGAGGAATGGGTGGCGATCCGGACCATGAGTTCTTGGCCTTGGCCTGGGCTGGGAGCATGGTGATTGCCAAGAGGGTAGGACGCGGCATGTGGGAAAGCGTGCCGTCCCTCAGAATGTCGCCCCAAGTGAGGTCAGCCTGAATAAGCGGCACCTCCTCGACAGACGCCACCCGCTGCTCGTCGCTCTCGCCTGATCCACCCAGGGCCTCGAGGCCCGAGACAATGTTGTCCCAAGGATCTTGAGGAAGTTGCTCTTGCGAGGCATTGTCGGGCAGAATGACGAGCTGCACCAGGATATCGCGCTTGTCACCGAAGCGGAGATCGCCCAAGGCGGCCTCAGCGTCTCGGCCAGTGGCGCGCTTGGTGATTTGCAGCGCCCCGCTGATCTTGTGGAATTTAGCCGGTGAGCCTTCGGGCAGCTTGAGCTTCAGCTTGACGTTCTGGTGGGAGAGGGTCTGCATGGCGCCCAGGCAGCCGGCGAGACACTCGCGGAGCATCATCCAATCCTTGACGTAGGTGTACGACGCCTTGGTCCTGCTCGACAGCTCGATCATGGTATCCGGCTTGTGAGTCATGCCCAACCCGAAAGAGTGAATAGTGATCCTGGCATGACAGTTAGCATCAAGCTTGGGCAGGGTCAAAGCGGATGAGGGGCGGGAGGTGGCGGGTTGAACGTACTTGGCGGCCTCAGCCCGAGACACGACAAAATCTACGCTATCCGCATCCGACGTCGAGGCATCACTGATGAGCATGATTGTCGCGATGGGATTGTTGTGCTTGCGTTGCATCAAGAGATCCATCGCCACATTGGCACCCTCAACGACGTCGGCTCTATGGCTCTTCTGGCCAATCGGCTTGATGGCGGAGAGGATGTTATTCCACCCAGGCCAAGCCTTGGTCGTCATGCCCACCAATGGCACTCCTCCACCGCCCGAGCCAAAAGTGACGAGGCCCATCCGGTCGCGGTCACCCAGGGTGTTGATCATGAACTTCAGGGCGTCACGAACGAGGTTGATCTTGACGCCCTGCATAGAGGAGGAGATGGGAACAACGACGACGACGTCGATGGGAACGTGGACGAGAGCGGGCAGACCAGGACTCCGTTGAAAGTTGGTGTATTCGGTCGGTGCTGTGGTCGCGGATTTCGCGCCTCCCCATGATGAGGCCACCGACGACACACGCTGCGGGCGGGACCTTTGCCAGTCCTCTTCCTCCACCTCGGACAGGTCGCCGCGGTCGTATTCGGGGCTGCGGATGGGTGACGTCTCGACAGCATTAAGATCGAGTAGCGCTTGTTGCCAGAGCTTCAACTGATTGCGGTTCTCGAATCGCAGGTGGAACTGTGGCAGCTCGGCAACGGACAGGCTCAGGGTGAGTACGTTCTCGTCAACTGTGCTTCGGTCAGCGTCAAGGTCACAGTCGCACACAGAGCTCATCGACTCACTGTTGCCCGTCTCGGTGACCTCATTCAGATGCTTCTTGATGAGGATAGAGCCCTTCAGGGTGCACCGGGTCGACTTCTTGGGCAGGCCGTTCTCATCCCACTGATTTGCCAGGATGACTTTCTTCTCCTTGACGCAGATCAACATCTCGGCGAAAAGGAAACATTCCAATTCTTGCCAGGAAAGCTTGTCCTTGCCGACACGGAGGGTTCCGTACAGTCTCAACTTGCCAAATCTGGATGATGGTCAGTACGCTTATTGGTTACGCAACCATCCAATCACCGGCGGTAGCATGACTGACCTGCTGAAATCAAGACCGTGCCAGTTATCTACCCTATTCCTCAAGCTCTCCGTGATTTCTTCGAGGACCTCGGGCGATTCGTAGGGGTAGAAGCGAGGAGCGCTCCTGGCTGGTGAAGGTGGTCTTGCAAAGGCATCTTCAATCTTGGCGTTGGTGAGGACCGGGCGGCGCTGCGCCGAGATCCTCAGGGTCGGGTTTCCACTTGGTATCAGGCACTTCGACCGTGATCAG
>NW_003315026.1:1037657-1042578 GCF_000150825.1 Verticillium alfalfae VaMs.102
TGCGATCGACTCGCGATAAACTCGTAGAAGCAGCTTCGTGGGCAACGTGGGAACAAGGAGAATTGCAGTATGCGCTCGCCCTGCAGGGTATGCTCGAGCGGCTCCTCGCATACAGAGCACTCGCTGCCGACGAACGTGCGCTCACGGCGGTTGCCTCGTCGGTCTGTGTTGGTCGCCATGGTCGTGGGAGCTGCGCACAGTCTTGGAGTTGCTATCCGTTGATCTCGCTGAGCCGGAGGAAGCTGTGTGGCGATGACCTCTGTGTCCTCGTACGGTACCGGCCGCAATGGAGTGTCCTAAAGAGTGAGCAAGGTCAGCTCCGCTGTGATCTCTTCCTTGTGCCCGACGTGGAAGCGGGCAGAGGAAACCTAGCACAGATTGCCCTGTGGGTTGACTCACCCTTTTCGGGAAAAGTTGGTACGTCGCTGTCGTAGGGGTTCACACCGCCGGCGGAATATTTGGATCGCTGGGGATCCCGCACCGATTTGGGGCTGACTAGGCCAAGCTCGAGCAGGGTAGACTGCGTACCCCTCGTGTGGTCGTCGTAGGTAGAAGCACCGGCACTGTGACCTTTGGGTGTCTTGTGCCGGCTGAACATGTGGACCGCGAGCTGTTCTGCCGTCTTTGGGACTGGAAACTGGAGGGGGGGTCGCCTGCAGCGCCAAGACGGGATGCTCGTTGCTGAATGTCCTGCTCCGTCGATGCAGGAAAAGGGGAGTTCGCGATTCTCACAGGCTGCCGGAAACCCAATGGGAAAAAAAGTTCCGAGAAACAATGGCGCTTGAGGCAACTCGCAAGCAGGGCGGTGGAGAAAAAGCAACGTTTGAAGAATGCGGCCGAAAGGGTCGTGGGGTGGTTCGAGAGCGGGGTGTGACACGGGCTGCTGAGGAAGGCTGGGAAGATGTTTCAAATGGTCGTATCAAAAGTGCTGCTGGAGTAGGAAGATCGGGACAGCGCTGCGCATGGTTGCAGTAGGCGGGTGGTATGAATCAGTGGTAGTAGAGGGGACAGTGAGTCGCGCGTCGTCGGAGGGTCAATGGCTCACGTCGGGCGGGCCCTTGGTGAGCGGGTGGTGATTTGTGTGCGAAGAGACAATGTCTTGCGTGGTGAAGCTAGACGCTGGCAGGGATGCAAAGGTCCTGCAGTCGCTCCTCTCTCTTTTTCCTTCTTCTTCCTTTCCTTTCGCCTGGGAAGAGGCAAGGGTTGACGGCGCCGGAAGAGCAGCGATTTGCGTTCGAATGGACCCAGTCCGTACCTGTCCAAGGTGCCGTTGCAGAAGAAAAATGCGCAGGCGTGGAATGCTCCAAGGCGTGGTGTCGCGGGCCCTCCCTGAAAGCAGTGGGTGGTGCGTGTCGCAGGCGATCTGATCCGAGACCTCGGGACGGTCTCTGGTGCCGGCCACCAAGGTGGGAGCACAAGCGCAAGCGAGGTATCGGCAGACCAAGCTTCTTGGAGCTCGCTTCGTGAGAACAAAGGATCGAGACGTGTGCGGTGGAGGCCAAGGCAGAGCAGAGGTTTGAAAGGGGTCCACGCAGACGTCGTCGAAAATGTAGGTCCCGAGGGAAGGTTATAGAGCGGATGGAAAGGGGAGAGGCGAGAGATGCAACGGTAGCAGCAGTTCGGGCGAGTCTGGGCAAGGTAGGGTGATGTAAGGTCAGGCAGGGCAGGTCCTGGGGCAGCAGGGTGACGGAGGACAGGGACGGGGACGGGGACGGGGGCGGGAGGGAAGGGGATTTTTCTGGACGAGGCAGACGAGGCAGATGAGGATCAGGTCCGGCGTCGAAGTACCTGCAGCGGAGCGCACCTTCCAGTGACAGAGGGGCAAGGCAGGACGAGACAGGGAGGGTAAATTCTGTAGCAACGAGCAACGGGCAATGGAGTTGGGATGGATGGGATGGGCAGATGCATAGGCAGATGCAGAGGCAGGGTTACCAGCCAGGCAGGAGGGTACCTGACCTGGCGCAGGTCTTTCCTGCCTCATCTGCGTGTGCTGTACTCGTACTTCACAGTGTGCTGCGACCTGGGTAGGTCAGTCACTCACTCCTCCCCAGGACCGTCCGGTGGCTAGGCCACCAGTTCTGCTCCACTTCCTTTCCACTGCCTTTTGCCTGTCTCCATGCATATCGACCCCGCCCCTAAGGACCAGGGGGGTGGGAGGCCAGCAACACAGGGCAAGCTAGCAGACCAGGTTCTTTAGCCCCGTAGCTTCATATGCCCAGGGCTTGGACCCGGCATGCTCCCTGCTGCGCCGCCAAGGCTTGTGGGCGGACACTCCCTGCACCTGGCACTGCACCGAACCCACGGACCACCGACCCGGCCCCGGCCCCGGGCTTCCTCCCCCCCCCCTCTCTAGCACTTTTCGTCCGCCCCTGGTCGGCCAGGTCTCTGGACGCTGGAAGACAGTCGATGGACGATGGACGATGGACGCTGGACAATAGTCAGTGGATAGTGGACGATGGGAATGGTAAGCTGGGAAAGCTCGGATGGCACGCCAGAGGCCGTGGTACCCAGGTACTCCTTTCTCCCACTCCTTGCCTCCTGCCCTCCTTTCTCACACGCTCTCTTCGTCCCCTCCCCACCCCATTCATCCCTTTGTCCTCGTCCCAGCAGCAACAGTCATGGAAGCCACAGCCTCCGTACCCTCCATCTTTCGCTGCTGTCTCACATCTCCCCCTCCTTCTAGGCCGCAACAAGCGCAGGCTCTCTGGCACTTTTTTCTTCTAGCGCCTTAACCCCCCCCCCCCCCGAATTGGTGTAGTGGGCTGCGTCGCGTGTCTGGTGGGTGGTCGAGGTACTTGCTCAGCCCTCGCCATGCCACACCGTGTTCCTGTACAGGTACCTCACCCGCAGCCATGACACGAGCCGCCTCAGTTGCCTCTTCCAGTCCCAACCGGCTCAATCCAGTTCTTCTAGAAACAACGCAAAACGCCCCAATCGGGCAGCGCACGAGGGACCTCATGCTCCGCACGGGACTTTCAAAAGTCGTGACTGTCAGCTCACTCTCTGGGGCCCGCGTGCCCCTAATGTAGGTAGGGACCCCAACAGCCGACACCAGCTTCAGTTCACTTGGTTGGCACCCTTCGACAGCCTCCCCTCCTTCTCCTGACCCCGGCTTATGTTTCTTTGATGTGCCGAACCTTCAATTGTGCCCTCCACTTCGCTTACTCGTGTGTTTCCAAGTAACACCGAGTGTGTTGCGCATGGGGGACAGCAGGCACACCCTGAAATAGCCTCCCGCAGGTCATGAAGCCCGCGAAGGGACAACCACTGGGAAGGCTTATTTGCGCAAGGTCGTCTCTGCATCGCGTGCAAAGTAAGAAGAGGACCACCGACTGACGTGCAGTGCATGTGCATAGGCTCCCACAGTGACTAGGTGCTCTCTGCAATCGCCCTTTTTCCCACATGCCCACTCGCGCTGGAGACCGCCTCGGAGCACTGGACAAAACTGGCAGATCGTCACCAGCCCGCAGCCCAGTCAACGGTAGTAGGAAGACCCTCGCCGGAACGATTTCACACCAGCGACAAATGTGAACACACAAAAAAGTGGGTTCGCCTTTGTTCCGTCGTCACCTGTGCCATCATCTTTCTCCATTCGGTCGCCTACTTTAGCTCAGGGTTTCGTCTTCTCCAACTTTGATGTTCTTGAACAACCACGCTTTCGGATTGCTCGCTGTCCATGGTCTCCGGCTGCTACCAAATTGCCGGGTTGTGTCAGCGCTGAATCTTTGCGGCAGGGTCCCCGGTCCCGATATTGAATGGTTCTGAGGCACTCGTCAGATCAATCGGGAGTGAAAGTGGACTGCGCCTCAGCCTCCGCGAACCTTTTTTTGATTTATTTTCCCCCTCTTGCCTGGTCTCGCTGTGCGGTCGTGTCTGCGGATCCGGCGAAAGACATCCAAGGTGGCAGAATGGCACTTGATGCGCCTTCAGGGGTGCCGCGCCTGGCGGCCTGGGGGCTCATTCCGTTCTTCCTAGCTCCATTCGCCCCCGGCCCCTGTGACGCCAGCCTACCATCCCCTGTTCACCATCCCCGACCACAGGCGGGCCTGTCCGTCCCTCAGTACTTGTTTCGCCCTTTGACTGGCCCGCCTCGAGCCCGCTCGTTCGGGGTGGCCTGTAGCGCTCGGGCTCTCGCGGAACTCTTGGTTGTAAGGAACAGTTACTTGGGACCGACTGATGGGAGCATGCGTCAAGGCATCACCAACCTCTTAGCAAACCCACGTATAGTTCATCACCACTAACTGACCACCTTTTGGGTCCTAGTGCCGCAGACCTCTCGCCTTTGGCGTCAGGCCAACTGCGCTGCATAGAACCCTGCCAGCGAGAAAGAAGTACGGCGGCGGTTCGGGCGTCAATTCAGGAACGGGACGGAAGCCATGGTCCTACATTCGAGCTGTCCACCCTCATCTGCTGTTGTGCTCTCTATCCCTTTCTCTTTCTCTTTCTCTCTCTCTCATGAGATCTCACTAGCAAAAGAAGCAATAATGGCCTCCTCTATCGGCAATGCCACTCCAGCCCAAAACCCTCGTGTGAGGCCGAGTCAGTGGTGAAGCGAGGGGCAGCCGGGAGGCCCTCGAATCAGGAGGTCGACCCATGGTTGTCCGGAAATGGTCGTCGCCCTTCTCCGCCTGGAAAAGCCCGCGTTGAGTTGTGGAAGAGCAACATGCAAGGAAACGGATCCAGCTTTTGGCTGCAGGAGCGTACAGAGCCTACCTGCATCTGCCTGACTTTGCAAGGATTGACGGAATACAGGGCGAGGCGGCCATGGCCGATACCCCGGGAAGTAGAGAGGTACAGAGAAACCGATCTAGGCGAGATTAGGGGTTCGTGGGATGCGTTTTGTCTGGCAAGTAACGGTCGCCCCCACGACATCTTTGAATTCGCGCTTGTTGTGCATATGCCATCGCAAGCAAGGGTGGCT
>NW_003315026.1:1042714-1053071 GCF_000150825.1 Verticillium alfalfae VaMs.102
GGATTCTAAGAAGGGCCGAGAGGGGGAGGCAAAATAGCGAGTCGTTCAAACGAATCCTTCGGACGAAATCTCTGGTGCGTGCTGGCTGACAGCAGCCGCTTGTCTATCGTATGTCCCTTGCTGAATAGTCTTTCGGAGTGCATCGTAGCATTGAAGCTGACTCGGACTGATGTTACTTCGCCATGTTGTTGACCCCAGTTACAAGACGACCGAGGAGTCTATTGGGTCGGACCCTGGCCCATCGAGGCGGCGAGCACGGCGGACATCGCCCCAGCCTGGTGTGTTGTCAACATGGATTTCCGCTTGCTCTTCTCCGCCATCCTTGACCGCAGTCGTGGCGTCTCTGAATCTTGAAATCTCGAGCCGAAGGGGGTGTTTCGAGAGCAACCGAGGAACCAAGGGATCGTCTGCGCACAAATCAGCTTGCAGGCGGATGTCTCCCGCTGAAGACTTGAGACGAGGATTCTCCCCACAATGATGCAGCCACATTTCAGACCCCCCAGTACAGCGTGGGGCTTCTGGGCCAGCGGCCGAATGGCTCCAGCTTCGAATCTGGTCCACAGTGGAAGGGCAAATGACAGTGTCGCCAGCCCGGAATATGGATCATTTATGCAGTGTTCATAACATCCCGAACGCAAGGGCACTCGTTTCTCTCAGCTTGTCCCTGGCTGACACCACGCGAATGAAGAGGTCGCGTCGCTGTTGGGAAAAGGGCATAGTTTATCGACCGGGAACCCAACTGGGGGTTACCAATGCCAGATGGCAGGGCTTGAGCAATAGTGGCCAAGGATGCCCATGTGAGGAAAGGATGTCGCCGAATTGTGTGTGATCCCAGTACGTTGCGTCTTTCTTGAACCCATTTCCAATGGAAGGTGCCGGAAAATCAGCCAAAAACGTGCGCCTCATGTGGGTTGCCCTTGTTCGTAGCACATGGTACTTCGCGAGCCCCTAGCCTGAGGGCGCCACAGGTAGGAACCCACGCAAATGGTACGCTCGGTAGCATGCCGTCTCGCTGTGCTCCAAGGTGGCCCTGGCAATGTTATCAGGGATGCAATGGTCACAGCTTTCACAAGGGAAGTATCCAGAACCGCCGCACGTTGTGGTGGATTCGCTCGCATGTTTCTTTGTCATGTGGGTGTCGTAGCCGGCACGCGCGCGCGCAGGTCGTCGACTCAGGCTGTAACGCCTCCCCCTCGTGGCTTCCTTAGCAAGCAGCCACAGATAAGTTGCCCAACCGCTCATTCGGGCAGTCTGGCCTGGTCGGTAGGTGCATCGTGTTCATCAGAGCTGAGGACGATCTTGGCCCGTTTGCCGGCAGAAAGGCGTGCTTTCAGCGGCACGCATGGCCACACGGACAAGTGGTGGCTTGTCCACCGTCAAGGCGTGCAGCAAGCTACGTGTGCCGGGCGTGCGTGCAGCCAACGGCGTCCACTGACAAGACGTGTCTGTACACGCCACGCTCGCTCAAGGTTTCGGGTTCCGAATTGAGGCGGTCTTTCCTGTCAGCCATGTCAGTTGTCGAGATAGGTGCTGGCGAGGCCAGGCTGATCCGTGTGCGATTGTGGTCGGGCTACCTCGGACGTAGGAAGAACAAGGGGCATGACAGCATCGATCGGGGACGGTTGTAGAGGCGATCCCGCTCCACTCGTCAGCTGCTAGCCACGAGGTGAGAGTTTTGTTGGAATGATGGGCGTGGGAATTGATAATGACCGGCTCGCTGACGCACATCAATCTGGGGGAGGAGCCGCGATCCACGTGAGGCCAGGGAATCACCAATTCGCCCATCAGAGACACATTTTGGGTCTTCAGAAAGGGGCGCGGATCGACAAGCTGCGCCGGCGGCTGGCTCTGATCGCTGCGAGCAATCTGAGATTCCGTCATTTCCACGCATTACGCGAAATGGAGAGAGCAAGAAAAATCATCCCTTGCCAGGCAAGTGGGAGCCCAACCAAGTAATTTGTCGGACCGGTGGACAGTAAGGACCAAGCGGACGCGGCCAGCTTGGGAAAGAGATCGACAACACCAGGGGCGTTGGGACTACAGCCACGTGCGGTAACCTTGTTCGATCGACCTGGGAATGTCGTGGCCGCCTCGTCGGTTCCTGCACCGGCCGGCCTGAATCGAGGTCGGGGTTCTCTTTGATGTCTCCGTGTTAGGTTGACGAGGACTGAACACAGATGGCACGCGATGGCGTGAAGCAGCTCGTGATAATGGAAAATAGGGTCGACTACAGACCGAGCAGCGAGGCGAACATTCCGACCAAAGGATGTCCCTTGCCTCATGTAAGCGAGCTGCATAACCGGTACTCTAAGCCGAAAGACCGCCACGGGTTGGGCCTCCACGACAGGCTTGTAGGCTGGAGTATCTAAGGTACCTAAGGTACCTAAGGTACCTACCTACCTAGGCTTGGAAGCTTGGAAGCTTGCAGGCTTGCAGGCTTTGCTGGGTAGGTCCTGAGTCGGTGCAGGAGCGAAGGAGGGGGTGATTCACTAGGTCGGCTGGTGGCTTGACAGCGGATGCCTGCATCATGCGTCGCTCCTGCGCCCGCCAGTTCGCTCTTGCGGTTGTGACAGCGAGAGGCCTGCCCCCAGGGAGTTACCTGTCCACCCTGGGGATGGTCTCGCATCCTAGGTCTTCTCCTGGGTCTTCTCCTGGGTCTTCTCCTGGGTCTTCTCCTGGAGAGCGATGCCCGTCGCACTATCACTGTCGCCCATTTGACGAACCGCACAGACGCGGCCATATTCGATGGCGCTCCAGAAAAGACTGCTAAATCCAATGCTGCGGTCCAACGTCCAAGCGCCGATGCGTCAACCTGATTCTGGCCCTCACTGCGTCGATTCGGCAGAGCCAATGAGCCGTTCAGTCCGCACAGGGAGTGCCCGTATGTACTGTGTAGGCTCCTTCTGTACCGCGGTTGGCTCAGGCAGAATGGCGCTGACTCCATCATGTTCTATCGATCCATTTCGGGGCTCGCCATTAGACTTCGCAAGCCGAAATAGGCACTCACGAGCCGGCGCCAGTCGACAACGCTTGAGCTCTGGGTCCAGCCGTTGAACATTTGCACGATTCGTATTGCGTCGAACCGTCGTCTCCTGCCTTGTTACTCACTGGAGCATCCAATTTCCAGCTGTCAATGGTCTTCTGGAGTAGTTCTCTTGGCCTTCTCGCCTAAGAACGCATACTGATGGACCATTGACGGCACGAACCGTTTGGTGGTCAAGAGCAAGAGGGTCGGGCATGTCTAGCTTCGCAAGCCGCGACCCAAGTAGAATCACTAATCTTGCGAATTTCCTGTCCATTGATGGAGCACGAGTCAAGTTTCAGCTTGGAGAGTCCTCCGAATGAGACACCTTTCATGGAACGAATCGATGCGTGTGACAATTCTTGTGCAGATGCCACGTTTCGCCGCGGCACCTTCTCAGCCCGAGTGCGTGCATGGCAGTGGTCAATGTCTTACACTTCGTCTTGAACATGGCAATCTTTTAACTCGGGGACTCCTCAAAAGGGGGCATGCGTGGCCAAAGGGTGTGTCGACGCGCACCATCACCACACCATCAGAGTGGCGGGGGCCATCTTTTTGCGCTCGTCTCCAAGCCAAGCACTAGTGTGTAGGCCGTTGCTGCTCCCAACCCGCTTTTCATCTGACACCGGCCGTCTGTGGCCCGTAGACACGATCTTCCATCTGATGTTCCAAGACGACGAGGAATGTGGCCAACGTGGTGAGCAGGGGCCACCGCTGTTGTCGCTAGATTTCCCTTCTTCGTCGACAGACGTCAAACAGAGTGGTGTACCCTGAATTTTCGAGGCTTATGGGGCATTTTGGCCACGGACCACATTCATGGTCAATTAGGTGAACAATCCCTGATCCATTGGTTTCTAGTTATGCCCACGGCTCATGAGCAATTTTCGCAGCGCCAACTTTGAAGCAAGACCAAGCGTGATATGCAAGCTCATCGGCAACTTTACGACGTATTCGTAGTAGTCACCGAGAGGTCGTTTCAGGTCCGTGAATGTCGACGGGACTCCTCCCCCCTCTTCGATGAACTCTCCTCCCCTCCTCGACGGATCATTCTTCCTTTCAACCGTACGGTCTCGACCCGGGCGGCCCCTGTCGATCACAGATGGCTGTGCTCGACTGATTGCCCGGAACGCGAGCCACCATGAATCGCCGGGACCAGGCATCCCCTACCAACGGCAAGACTATGGTTCGGTGGTGAGCCTGAATCCTGATCAGACAGCCAGCGCTTGTGGCACCCCCAGATTTTTGCTCTCGGTCTGGTGTCTCAGCCTGGGGAGGCTAGCCAGCATCAATGACCCAGCACCCGGATCGACCGAAACCCATCGTGGGTGATCGTCGTGGCACAGACGGCCATGGATCTGGTATCGCCCACAGACGCTGCCAGTTTCCCCGCCCCTCTGCGAATTCATATCGCAAAGGGTCAATGTCTGGCGCTTCCTGTTGCTGCCCGACAAGCATATTCTGCCCGACAATTTGCGCAGAACCAGGTGGCTGGACCACGATAATACCATAGTTCGCATGAAAGGCTACGCAGGGGGGTGTGGTCTGGTATCGCCGGTAGTGGTTCACGCGAGTCAGCCTCGCAAGACCTTGGTCAGCTTACCCTCCCGTCGGACAGCACCGACGCAGCGATGTCACGCCGGCAGCCCATCCGCCTGCCAGAGCCCGATGAGCCCTGCCTGAGGGACCGAGACTTCTGATCGTGGATAGAAGCGTATCCGTCTGTTCAAGCAACGCATGACCGAGGTGACACGATCTGCTGCTGGGCCGCCCCGTACTGGTCATGGTACTGGCGAGTACTGAGTCGCCTTCGGTCCGGACTCGACATACCCAGCTCTCGCTACGTTCACCATCGACCTGTGTGTTGCGTTGATCTGGGAGGCGTGTAAGGCAGCTGCAAGTACCGAATCCGACCATCTTGTTCAAGGTGCCGTTGCCACTGTGTTCAATCCAGGTGCTTACAGGCCATAGATCCCGGAATCATTGGATTCTTGCGTGGAAGGGAAGCCCTTGCGAAGTTTCAGAAGGCATGAGCCACAAAGCTTGAAAGCCTGTCAATGTACGCGTGGTCATAAAGGCCGTTTGCTAGTTCAGGCGAATGAGCCGCAGGATTTCTTAGTTCAGCATACCCATTCGGGGCAGGGGTCTATCGAGCAGCGGCAACTTAGACTTTTGGTAGTAATCGCGCTTCGTTCCACAAGTTCGAAACTAGATATGAGCCCCCTGCCTCCCTTGACTTGCATAATATAAGCTCAGCACAAATCCATGAAGGGGGGGGGGGGGCTGTGATCCACACTATGATGCTGTTTTGGGCCGCTACTGGGTTGACTTCAAAATAGGGGTATTTCATGGTCTGGTGTTAGGGGTTGTGTCAGCGACGTTTATTTTCGCTAGATCAAGAATTACTAAAACTTGTCGCCGGAAAGGCTCGACGAGCTTCCAGCTTTTCTTGGTGACGTTCTCATATGTTGCTTTCGCTTATCAGCACAAGAGTGTGTAGAGGCTCCGCGGCCGCGTTCATCTCAGGCCGACCAGATATGTTATCATGAGCCAGGTGAACAGAAGCTTAAGCACAGACATGGTTTCAACCCTGAGCTAGCTAGTCATCGACCTTGGCTATATGTCGTGAAGATAGAATAACAACCATATAGATGGGCTGGTTCCTCATCTCTAGTGATACCTGATATTGAAAAAAGTTTACCAGCGCGACGGATCATGATCTTGATCCCTGTCCTCGCGGAGACGCGCGGATTTTCCTACCGATGAGGGTAGTCAAGCTTTCCTGAACACTGGCTCGGCTAGCCTGTGTTAAGTACCAGGCAGGCACATATAAAGTTTCGCCAGCGTCTCTTCAGATTAGCAGCCCTGTGTCAACCGATCGACTGGCCTTGTACCAGTCGTTCCAAGATTCTTGTTGAGAGATGCTTTTGGGTCATAACCTTGTTGAACAAGCTTCCGCTTCCGAGAGTTCAAGTCGTCATTTAGGCGTGGCGATAACATAGATGGGGTCCTTGGAGGCATGCGGTCCACCACTTTAAGTCTGACCAGCTCATAGATGAGTTTTGCGATCAAAATGCATAGTTGGGTCAGGCGGCGAGCAGTGACAAATTTGAACTATTTGAATAGAGCTTCTGCGGGAGACGCCCTCCAGAGGACTGTACGTATCGGCGTGTACAGTGTATTGTGTAACGGAAGGGGAGAATCCAGCTCTATCAATTTAGACTTGAAGTAATGCTTGCTATTGATGTGTGTTAGTGAGCCTCGATGCAAAACTGGGTGAATAAATCATATGTACAGCACAGTGGTGTCCGCCTCGTGTGGGAAATGAGTCTGCTGTAGTGGTCAATGTCGTATGATCACAATGTGAGTATAAGTCGAACCCTGAAGACAACTAGGCGAAGGCACATCTAAATTCCCTCGGTCAACTTCGCCTAGAAGAAAGGAAGCTTCGATACTTGGTATTTGTTGCCTAGCTGCGGATGACCAGTCATAGGGCATGAAAGAACCCATCTGACTAACTTGGCCCAGGGTCTATCGCCCCGTGATTGTGGTTCGGTAGATCAGCCCGTACGATCTTTCGATGTGCTTGTCTCCCTTCTGATCCTTCGGGATTAGGGTCTGCCATTAATTTAGGCGAATAGCGCGCTCAGATCCATCGAGTTCAGTCCGAAGTACGTCAAGCTTCTTACCAGGAATCAGGCAGATCATGGCTTCGGCTGGTATAAACCGCGCCGGAGATTGAGTGACCAGTTCTTTGTCCGTGAATCGGTTCAATAGCGAGAAGTCACCGATGAACTTCTTATCCTGTTTGGAGTAGGCGCACTTCTCTATCAACCTTGTCTTGCGCGCCGGAACCGTATACTTGCAGCTCGAGTCCCACCCACCGTCAACCGGGATCTGCAGTGAATGGAGTCTTGGGGCCATCGGAGTATCGGGGCCGGACTGCCTTGCGTTAAACATTCACGGGGCTGGGGGCGGTCTGGACAGCCATTTCGACTTCGCCTTCGTCTTGGGGTCCGGTTTCTTCTTTGCCGCGGCCATCATTTCGCCTGCGAGTCCTGTGGTCCGTCGCAGGTTGTCGTCAATGGAGGTAAGGTCTGTGAAGGTAGTCAACATCAATCTTTTTGCTTCACAAGCCACCTAAGCGAACGCTTCATTGTCATCCAGCATTCGCTGAAATACAAGCGGCCAGCTATTGGTGACAATTGCTGACAGGACTAGCTGGCACGGCGTCCATTTGCAAACATTCCGATGTCTCCTTGTATAGACAAGTCAAAGCCAGGATTAGAGATGAGACTGAATATACCAATCAATATTGCCGATAAATATTCGGACCGCAAGATAAGGCCTGCTCTATAGTAAGGACCAAGTTGCACCCTCTCGACCAAGAGAATCTGACATCATAGTAATATCAAAATAGAGCGTCCATGTGACAAAGTCCCTCAAGGCAGCTATCTACTATGAACACGTTCAAGCCCAAGCTCATTTAAAAGGCACATCCGTGGATCAAGGTAGACATCCCGCTTTCGACTGAGCATCCATGTAGTGTGGACATTTCCGACCAGGCTTTTAATGGCCTCTCTATTGTTGGCCGTTGAATTTGCGTAGTCCGACCGCTGGTCACCTCGAGGTGGCCATCACAGCCGTAATAATATGGGCACACGTTCACGGGGGATCCAGCACAAAGTGTTCATCAGAGTGTTCTGTTCCGGTCCATCTATAGGGGATATCTTGACATGACTTTTGATGTACGTAGCGATCCTCTCGGCCGACTCAAAAACTCCACCTCCGCCTTTCGAATCGCTTAGTCCTCGTCCCAGTTCTGCGGCAACACAGATTAGTACATTGGACACAAGATGGGGGCGGCAATGTGCTCGGAAACATACAGGGTTCGGCGCGGGAGGCTTGGGGCCTCCAGCCTGTCGAGCCACGATGATCTGGTCGACAGACAACACGGTCCGCGCGGCCTCGGTAGCCAGCTTGATAGCCCAGGCCTTGGGGGCCAGGAGATCCAGGATACCGTCCTTACGAGCATCCAGGGTACCGGAGCCATCCTCGTTCTGCGCCGTGTTAGTCGTGAGTCTTGACATGCAACTTCGGTCTTCTCGACTCACCTCGATGTCGACGCCAATCGCCCAGTCATCCTTCTTGTGATGCGCCATGTAGAGCCTGCTGAGGACCTCGGTGGCATCGAGACCAGCGCTCTCGGCGATTGTCCTGGGGACGACCTCGAATGCCTCGCCGTACTTCTTGATGGCATACTGGGCAAGACCAGGTGTCTTCTCGCCGAGGGCGGTCAGCCTCTCGACGAGCTGTGTCTCAGTGGCACCTGCTCCGGGCACGAGCCTGGGGTCTTTTGTGATAGCCTTGACAACGTTCACACCGTCGTCGACAGCTCGCTCAACGTCCTCGAGGTGGTTTTGCGTCGCGCCTCTCAGCACAATGGTCGCTGTCCTCGTAACGTCGTTCTCCTGACGGAAGACGGTGACGCGGTCACCGCCAATCTCCAGCGTCTCGACAATGTCGATGGAGCCCATCTCGTCTGGCATGGGAGCACCCAGGCGGGCCAGGGGAGTAGCGCCGACAACACGGCATATTCTGCGGAGCTCAAACTTGCTGAGAATCTTGATGAAGAGAATACCGTACTTGTTGAGGTAGTGCTGGGCCAGGTCACCGACGGTAGAGCCGGCAATGACGACACGCAGGCCGACATCGTGGAGCTCCTTGATGGCAGCTTCGAGCTGGTTCTCCTCGCCCTTGGTGAAGTCCATCATCTTCTTGGCGTTGTGCAGGAGAACGGTTCCCTTGGTCTCGGTCTGGCTGGTGTCGATGGGGCAGGAGAAGACGCCGACTTTGGCGCGCTTGACCTTCTTGATGGTGCCGTCGGGTTGCTTGGGGAAGACCATGCCCTTAACGACACGGCTCTGCTCGAGGCTGCCGCCCATGATCTTGACGACACGGATGTTGTCCACGTTGAAGCCGAGGGGGTTCTTGGGGAGGACAGACAGGACAGCCTCAGCGACGAGATCACCAAGGAAATCCTCGTGGCCGTTCTGCTTGCTGGCGACGACGGTGCGGATGGCCTTGGCAAGCTCGTCTTGGTCACGGATGTCCTCGACCCTGTCGACGGAGAGCTCCTCGAGAGACTCGAGGGCCATCTTCTGCGCCTTCTCGTAGCCGGTCACGATATCGGACGTCTTGAGACCCATACGCAGGAGGTCCTCGGCCTTGCGCAGCAGCTCACCAGCCAGGATGATGACCAGGTTGGTGGCGTCTCCCATCTCGGACTCTTGCTGCTGACTGGCCATGACGAGCAGCTTGGCGGCGGGGTGAACGACATCGAGTTCGCGGAGGATGGTGGCGGCGTCGGAAGTCAGGATCATCTTCTGCAGATGGTTGATGACAATCTTGTTGCGGCCGTAGGGGCCGAGAGAAGTCTGGACGGTCGACGTGATGGCCCTGCAGGCGTCGATGTTGCGCAGGACGGCGCCATCTTCGGAATCGTAGCTATGGGAAGATGGGTCAGTATTGCGTTGACGGTGTGGTTCTGCCTGCCATCATGTTGCAAAGGTGGGGGGGCGGAAGAGCTGCAACAGGGGCTACCGGGAGAAGCTTGAGGAAGGCGGCAGAGGAAGAGAGGGGAGGGGGTAATACTTGTTATAACCCCCCTTGAACAGGTTCGCGTTGGGCGCGTTGGGGATATTGAGCGACATGATGGGTACTGCCGGCCGGATGTGTCGTGATCTGGTCGGTGTATAGGGGGGTGGTACGAGGTAGTGGTGGTGGTAGTGGTGGTGGTGGTGAGGGACCTCTTTGGTGGGATGTGGTCGTCGCTGGCAGACGAGGAGCTCTAGTCCCTGGCCCACCGACTCAAAAAAAAGTCTGGGTGCGTGGGAAGCCAGGTGCCTGACGCAAAGTGGCAGCGCGACGGGGTGGGGGATGACCAATCAGAGACGGTACCTAGGCACTGTTGATCCGTTCCGAGCTGTGTCGTCCAGTAAATCCTGAAGCATCTCACTGGAGCGTCTCGACAGGGGGTAGGGGGGGGGGGCGCGCCGACAGCGCTACAGCCTTGCATCTGCCCTTCCCTCGCGCCATCGACAGTTGGTTTGCATTGAAGGATTCGCGACCGGGACGTACCTGCACTGGCCCTGGGAGGTTTCAGCCTCTGACCGCCCTGTTGATGAAGAAGTTCCAAGCTTCTGCTTATTGGCATGGACGCCATCTGCTACACCATCTATGCATTTTGTATGATTTTAACCATCTCGTTCTTTTGTTGCCTGTCTGGAGTGCGTCTTGCCATTTCGTGTCTCACACCACAGCTCTCTAGAGCAAGTC
>NW_003315026.1:1053241-1064538 GCF_000150825.1 Verticillium alfalfae VaMs.102
TGTTTCGACAATCTACCCATCCAGGAGCTCGACGCCTCCATCTATCATATCTTCCATCATCTCGTTCAATCCCTCCCCATCTACACGACCAACGCGCAATGCCGCCCAAGAAGATCCCCAAACTCAAAGAGAAGCCCCAGGCTGACCACCCCGTCATTGACCCGACAGCCATCCCCCCGGCGCTGCCTCCGTCCGTCGAGGAGGCGTATCGCCGGAAATGCATCCAGCTCAAGCAGCGCACGAGCGAGGTCGAGGACGAGAATGATGCCACGCGCGTCCGTCTCGCCCGCATCAGGCGCCAGGTCGAGAAGATGCGCCTCGAACGCGCCATGCTCCTCGAGCAGCTCACCCGCCGCATCAGCACCAACGTCGAGGACTCTGACGGCAGCCCCAGTCCACCACCCACTGTAGGCGACGACCTTTACTTCCCCGACAATCTCAACCCCGACACCCCGACAGGCCATGGCCGGAGACAAACTGCCAGAATCTTGCTGACGCCCTCCCAGCCGAAGGAGAAGCCCCTGCGCACCAAGCGCGGCCATCGCAAGCCCTCCCTGCTTGCGGACATTGACGCCGCCGCCACCAAGTCCGCCGCCGCTTCGCCCTTGGTCAACCAGCATCCCGTCACCCAGTCCCCGAGCTCCGAGACCTTCTCCCACGCACAAGGCAACGCCGATTCGGCCGCCGCTGCCGCTTCCGCCACGACCAACGGGGTCTCCAAGCCGCCCCAAGCGCCCCGCCAGTGCGTTTGACATGTACTGCGAAGAATCGCGCCCCTGCCCTGCAGAAGACGCGTGAGGACAAGCCCGATGAGGACGCCACCCACACGATCGAGGAGGAGCTCGCCCGTGGTTGGAAGGATCTCTCCGACGACGCCAAGGAAGCCTTCCAGAGCCGCTACGACGATGCCTTGGCCCAATACCAGAAGGACAAGGCCGAGTACGACGCCTCCAAGGCAGCAGAGACCGCCGCCGCCGCCGATGCCGCCGCCGGCAGAACGGCCGCCTCGGCCGAACCCGAAGCTGAGACCAAGGACGAGGCCGCCGAAAAGAGCGAGAGCCTTCCCGAGGCACTCAAGAACAAGGACGACGAGGACGACAAGAACGACAAGGCCGACAAGGAAGATGAGGCCAAGGCGGCGACCGAGGCCGACAAGGCAGCATCGAAGTCTCCCGTTCCGACTCCAGCCCCAGCCCAGGACGAGGACGTCGAGATGACCAACTACGACACCGAAGAGGCCGAGGGCACGCCCGCTGCTGACGACAGGTAGGACCTGATTCCCCCGTCACCACCGTATCGTTCCAGTTGGCGATTCTAGGCTCTTGGTTTTCCGGTTCGGCGTTCCGGTTTTGGTCTTTGTGAAGGGAGGACCTCGGTCGGGCCGCAACAGCATCACGCCGGCCCCACGTTTGTATGATTATGTTTATCTGAGGGAGCCTTTGCTGCCCGGCCTTGGTCTCTTTGTATCAGGAGAGGAAGAAAAAAAAACCCAGTTGTTTGATGATTTCGATTCCCCGCGAAAGAGAAACAATGATCGCTTCAATTACCATTTCCTGTCTGCTGTTTGCGTGTGGGCTTGCGCCTCGAAAACGCCCTTTCTGTCTACGAAGGCTCCGATACAGCCCCCCCCCCCATGCCCTCAGGCGGAACGCCGGCAAGTGCTGTGTCCATGTTCGGTTCCTTGCCCCAGATCGCCTCTCCTGCCCGAGGCATTCGCGAGGTCCCCTAAAAGACGACGCAGGCGACTTGATAAATACTACACAAGCGAATACACACATCCTACGCACCCCGGTGTCTGAGCTTACTCCCCGGCGTACAGATCCACCACAATGTTGATCGCCGCAACGACAATTTCCGCCGCGATCAGCACGATGACTGGAACATGTCAGCAGGTGTCCAATCGCCAACAAGATGGGTGAAAAGACTGCAATAGAAGGGCGGGAAGCCAACTCACCGATCCACTCGAGCTTCTCGCCGTGGCCGTGACTCAGCTCTCCCTTCAGGACGGCCAGCAGGTCGGCAATGACGTCCAGCCTCTCCGTCAGCAGGCCCACGCGCTGGTCCATCTCGAGGTAACTCCGCACGGCCTGGTAGACGGGTTCCAGCTGCGGCTCGACCCAAAAGAGTTCGGGCGTGTCGAGGACGGAGCCGTTTAAGTGAATGTTGATGCGGAGGATGAAGAGCTCGCCGATCTGCATGTTGATCTGCTTGCGGCTCAGGTCGATTTTGCCCGTGTTGGCAATCTGCGTAGGAATATCCTTGCATGTCTCCACCGTTGAGGCGATCAACTCTTCGAATAGGGATGTCTGCTGCTGTCAGTCTCGGGGGAGGGAAACAGATGAACCAAGAAAGAAAAAGAAGGCACGTGGATCGTGGGTCGTGTACTGTGGGACGCCCTTACCTTGACGCTCTGCGCGAGCGCGTGCGAGATGGCCAGCTTGGTCATGTAGTTGTTCTTGTCCCGCAGCGTGATAAAGTCATTGTAGATGCGGGCCTGGTACTCCCGCGTGTAGTAAAAGTTGAAGAACTCGGCCTCGACATCGTCCGGCGCCAGCTTCTCGTCTCAACTTGAGATCTCCTTCAGGAAGCGCTTCTCCTGGTCGAGCGTCATGCCCCATATCACGACGACGCCGTACTCGAAGAGAAACACCTCGGGCGTGTGTATCTCCGTGTCGAAGTCCTGGCTGTTCTCGATCGGCGCCTCAATGTCGTGGGCGCCGTCGTGCAGGAACCCTTCCTCAAAACCCGAGTCCTGCGGGCCCTGCGCGGCGAGGTCGAGGAGGCCCTGCCGCTCGAAGCCGTCGGAGAAGTCGCCCGTCGAGTGGCGCCGCTCGTACGCCTGGACGGGGTTCGGCTGCGCGCCGACGCGGCGGTCACGCCTGTTCTCGACGCTGTGGCCGTAGGTGTACGCCGAGTAGAGGCACTCGTCGATGAGTTTCGGGTTGGCGCCCCGTGACTTGCCGCGGCCCTTCATGAACCGCATGAGGCCCTCCATCTCGTACTTGTTCGCCGTGCTGTAGGCCGTGACGCGCGGCAGGCGTTCGCGGTCGGCCTTGCCCAGACGTGCCGCGTCGCGCCGGGCCGTGGGGTCCTTGATGCGGGTGTACTGGGAGTAGACGTCTCGGCCGCTCTCCTCATCCTCCTCGCCGGGTTCGGGATTGGGCAGGAGCTTGAGCTTCTGTGCGTTCTTCGTGCTTCGCTGAGGACCAATCTTGGGCGGCAGCGGAAGAGGGAGGGTGTTGGACGGGGAGCCCTGGCTGTTTCTCCTGCGCAGCTTGTTGTTGATGGAGGAGATGGCCGAACTCTGGCCCGGGGAGGCCGTGGCGAGGTGGAAAGAGTGAGAGTGTCGGGGGCGCGGCTGGGCTGGTTCTGGTTCTATCGTCTTGGACACAGGATTCTGGTTGAAATGTAACATTGCGGGGCCGTCTTTTGGTCGTGTCGATGTGGGAGAGGAGGCAGGTGGGAGGAGCGGCGTATTCTCGCTGGCTTCGCCGGAACTTGGGGTCGTCTGATCGTCCATGCTGATCTCTGGCTCAGGAATTGCTGGGGTATCACGGTGGTTTGAGACAAGAGAGAAAGAGCGCACGTCGGGGCGTGAAGGCAGAAGAACGATGAATCAATTGGGTTCAAAGCATGTCGTACAAGATATCGGCTCACAGCGGGAGGGCAGAATCTCCGTCGGGGATGGTTTGACGTGGAGAGCTGCTGAGCAAGGACGGGGGTTAAGAACGTGCGGCGTAACAAATCGAGAGGTGGACGGACGCACCTAAGCACAAGTATGGATGACGTCTGAAGTCATTTTCTGCATTGGGACTGGGCTGGAGCTTGAGCCGGTTGTTTGGCTGGCCACATGTGCGCGTGCCCCGCTTTCCCACACCGACCCTGACCGACAGGCAGTCTGCGAATTATCGATACGTGACATTCCACTATTTGAACATTCTGGTTTCAATGCAAAATTGTCAGATTTCAATAAAAGGTCCGAGGCTTGGATCATATAAGACTGGCGTCGGCATGTACTACGGTCTGGTACACTACTGGTCGGTTTCCTGTGCCTGCTGTGCCACCATGTGCTCGTGAATGGACGCAAGAGCCTCCCGATCGTGGAACATCTCGTCGAACCTCTTCAGCAACCCTTCATTATCTGACAAGCATGTCCTGGCTTCGTCCAGAGATTCATACACGACGCTCCGTTCAAATTTGGCATCTTGCATCCTCTTGAAGCACACATTGTACTTCTCGTGCTTCTCAGGATCGAGTTGTTCCTGCATTGACAGTGTCACAAATCAGCAGGCTGTGCAACATTCACCAACCTTGCGCAGTGGCCGGACGAAGACGAACCTTGATATCTTCTGAGAAGTGAATCCCAGGAACCCACCACTGTGTATCTGGTTTGATGTCCCAGTCTGGATGCTCTCGCCGAACCTTGTCGATGTGTGCTTGCATTTGCTCGAGCAGTTGCTCCCGAGTTGGGGACTTAGCTGGGTCGAACTGGGACTGTTCTTTTACAGAAGTCATTGTAGTCACTGGAGCAGGAAGTTTCAAGTAAACACAATGATCCAACGCGCTGGCACGAATGGTCGAGACCACTGGATCTGCAAATCCGAGTGAATCTATGAGGATAAATACTAATGAAGGATGGCACGACATAATCAGGCTCCGGGTGACTACGAAAAGCTTCCCCGCATCCATGGGCTGTGTGCAGCACTCGAGTGTCAGCTGCTCAGTCGGTGGATCATCCAAAGAGCTCCTGATCGGGCCTGTTGTCGTACCACTTTGGTTGTTGGCCATCAGGCACCGACCTTGGCAGGCGATCCAACGCACTCTCACACCCACAACAGCAGCCCTCCCACAGACATCTCGAGACACAAGTGTTCGGAGCTTAGACAGATCAAATAGTGAAACAAGAAAAAAGGGAAGCAGGCAAGACAACTGGTATAGCTTAGAGGAGAAGCTAAAAAATCAGTGCCCCTCAGGGCGTCATCAACTTGACCTCCATTTTCAGCCCCGCGTCACCCACTCTATCTACAAACTTTTGCCCCAGGCAAGAAGCTGTATACACGCCACCAGGCAGCTCCAGATTGTCCTCGAGAAGTGAAAGCGCGCCTTGCGCCATCATCATGCCACTCACTGCCATGTTGTCAACTCACAGACCTCCTCCAAAGCGTCAAGATAGGAGAACTCACAATCGTACATGCTGCCGTCGAACCAAAGACGACTGAAAGCAATCTTGTCTGACTTGGCATCACATCAGGGATGGCAGTCGCCCGATACTCGACCCTGTCTTTCTTGCCGTCGGCCTTGGTTGGCCCCTGTCGGGTGTACACGAACTGTGAGCAAACACGTCGAAGCGGGTGCCCAGATGATTATGCCGAGAACAGAGCATGTGAACGAAAACACCGTTGTGACGAAACCGCACCCGAAAGTACTCCTGAATGAGAAATTGGGCCCGTAGGATTCTTGCTCGTTGAGGGATGTGTGGAGACCCATGATCTCTGCACGATGGCGGCATCGGTGGTGCCAGCGAGGGAGGTGGTCACGGTGCCAAGTTCGGGGACATGTCGGGCACCAAATATCTTCGTGAGAATGGTATCGCGCGATGGGGCCGTGGTTGGATTGGGGATGGGGGAGAGGGCATAGGGCCTGAAGGATGCCTGGACTTCTTGCATTGTGAAGTTATCAAGCAGAGTGAGGACTGTGGCCAAGGTACCCCCAGACGGAGCGGCACTGAGTCATTGCATGTAAGTATCAATGGACATCGCTGTGCGCAATGAGAAACTCACTCGAGGGTGTGAATCGAGACTGTGACCTCGCCCGTTTTGGCAGAGAGCTTGTCGCGGATAATCTTGGCCATGGCCCACGTCATGAGATCGGGAGGGGCCGACTCAAGACCAACTTCTGGAAACATCAAGGCGCCGCTGGCCTGAGCGGCCTTGCCATACTTGGAGATCATCTTAGCGACAAAGGGCACCTCGCCCGTAACGTCGAAGTAGTGGGTGCCATTCTCAGCACAAGCCTTGAATGCATGCTCGCCATATTTTCCATAGGGGCCGACGGCTGAGATGAGAACAAATGTCTTCTTTGCAAGTTCTTGCAAGTCTCGGTCGTTCAGATTGCAGATCTCAACCTCTGTGATGCATGTAAGCGTGTGCCTACCAGTGTCATGCGGGAGGTGAGACGGGTCAGACGTCAAAATCCTAGCACCATGGTGCACGCACCTGGTTGGACTCTGTCAGGGTTCAGCTTTTCACAGTCCGCAACGACCGTCTGGAGCTTGGATTCAGAACGGCCAGCAATAGCCCATCGAAGGTTGGAGGGGAGATGGGTTGCTATGTGCTCGGCTGCAAATTGGCCGGTGTAGCCTGCGAGTCGTCATGTCAGCGGAATCAGTCTTTATGAGAGGCCAGTCCAATATGGCCACACCTGTTGCGCCAAAGACGACCACATCGTACTTCCGGCCATGTTTCTTGAATACCATGATCAAATTGAGAGTAGAAGTGATCTTGTGCGGGGAGGTTGGCTCGACAGCTGGAAAGTAAAGTGCTGGATGTTTGTGTCGCAGGTTGCCAAATAGAGGGGGGGCAGATGGGGTGAGGACCTACTTATCCTTGGAATAAGTAGTTCTACGACGTCTTCCTCCAAAGCCTGTATCCGTACCTCTCCGACATATCATTCTTGAAAGGGCCATGAAGACCGGTCTTCTCTTGAGGAAGTTTATTTACTTATGAACAAGGTAGTAGAGCTGCCTGAAGCAACCGTCTGTCTTGTCTACACGACAGTGGTCATTTTATCGCTCGACAGTCATGCCATTTCAGTGAAGTGACTAGATTATGCTACTGATGCACTGCGTGTCACTCCGTAATTGAGCCATAAATTGTAATCGACCTTTGAGGAGCTTGATCTTCAAGGCCCTAGCAATATCTGGGGCATCGCCTCTCGGTTGGAAAAACGAGTCCCAAGTGCTGCAGTGGTGAGAAAGGTAATCTCGAGATGGGGCGAAGACGCTGTAAAGCATTCCGAATGCGACCAGCTGGCGGCAGCTGGGAATACTGAGACTGACCGCACAGGTCACGTCAGCTCGCTAACCGATAAGATAGAAAGCTCGGACCACGCACATCTGGCTCCGCACAACAAGCCCTACCACAGAAACCGCATCGACGGGCAAAATTCTTTTCGTATGTGAACCGCGCCTGACGAACCCTTCTTCAATCAACCACCCATCGTCGACAACTCCCTACCGACTACCCCCTCCAACATCATTCACAATGGCCAAGCGCACTAAGGTTCGTCGGACTCTAAACTCACCATAGGCACACTCGCCAGTCGTCGATTATCGTATGCTCTCGAAACTCCGTACCCCTCATCCAAGTATTCAATGTCGAATCGGGATTCTGACCCGACCCGGACCGCGACTACCCTGGAGCAATGTCGAGAAACATAGCGAGCACCTACCTGAATGTCAACACCGGAGATCTCGACTTGCCACCGAGAAGAACGCTCTTTGTGGCTTCCCGACCAGCGGTTTGATATTATTTATCAAAGTCTCCTTAAACTGGAATGCCGTTATGCAACATGTGCCTCGAGCACAATTACCACATTCGGGACCGAAAGCATAGCATCACACGACTTTGCTGTCTACTGTCGTTTAAGACAACAACAGTGAAGGTCTTCTCGACCGACGACTCGGTGGTCACGGGAGCACTGTCGATTCGACACTTGAATACTTGGAACGGACTCGAGCAACGGATCACGACGGACGGGAGCCCCTTGAGACCATAAGCTGACCCCCACCACAGAAGGTCGGCGTGACCGGAAAGTACGGTACCAGGTACGGTGCCTCCCTGCGTAAGCAGGTCAAGAAGATGGAAATCTCCCAGCACGCCAAGTACACCTGCACCTTCTGCGGCAAGCCTACCGTCAAGCGCCACTCCACCGGTATCTGGAACTGCCACTCCTGCAGGAAGACTGTGTATGTTACTCTCCAACGTCGGTTCGTTGCAAGGTTGACTGCTAATATCTCCACAGTGCCGGCGGTGCCTACGTCGTTGCGTACGTTGTCACGGACATCATACCCCCTCGTTCATTGACCCGCATACTAATATGCTCTCCACAGCACTCCTGCCGCCGCGGCCATGCGCTCCACGCTGCGTCGCCTGAGGGAGATTGCGGAGGTTTAAGCGAAAGACGATGTCTGGTGGACGGTTTCTGCTTTGCATTTTCGGGCGGTGTATGGGAAAACCCGGGTATTGCAGCCTACATCTTCATGAGGACGGACGGACCCGGTCTCAATGGTCTTCGGTCAGCTGCCCATAGGCACCAAATGGTCAGCAATGGAAAAAAGGGAAATGAACGAATACCCGACCAGCAGCCCGCTGGCCCCAAACACGACTTGATGCATGATGAATCTGTCTCTAAATCTCGTGACGATGAAATACATCTTGACTGTGACGTCGAAGTTTGCGTAGGCACCGTGGGCCATCACACGCTTCAGGGCCTTGTTCATTTTAGTGATAAAGAGAGCACCTCAGTTAGCGGTACCCAAAGTGTGGTTGATGCCCGCAACTCCTGAGACTTCTGTTAGGTATGGATCTTCAATCTTTGAGACCATACGAGTGCTTGCAAGTATCGGACCGCATCGGGTACTTCGAGTAGCGCGGTGCTCGAAGATAGTCGTCTTAACCCAAAGATATTCAGCTTCGATAAGTTTGCGCCCATATCCCCTTGGAATACATATTTTGTGGCTCTAAAGACCATGAGGAACCTTGTGGTATACCTTATGTAAGCCGAAAACCGTCTTGTAAAGCAATCATGGAAAACGCCAACCCGCCACCCCCCACCTACGCATCAGCATGAACTGAATCTACAAAGATGGGGAAGAACGACAAGAAGCCCGCCGGCGATAAAAAGGCCGGCAAGGGCTCTGACACGAAGGATACCAGCAAGGTCAAGGGCGCGCAGTCCATTAACGTCCGGCACATTCTGGTACAATGCACCCACACCTAGTCTTTCAAGCCTTCGCCCTACCTCGCTAGTTTTCACAGACACCATACTAACAACATGCCAGTGCGAGAAACACGGCAAGAAGGAAGAAGCATTGGCGAAAATCCGTGACGGAGCCAAGTTTGACGATGTAGCAAGGGAATTCTCCGAGGACAAGGCACGTCAGGGAGGCTCTTTGGGTTGGAAGAGCCGGGGAAGCCTGGATCCGGCGTTCGAAGAGGTGGCATTTGGGCTCGAGGCGAGCTCAACGGGCAGTCCCAAGTGGGGAGAAGCCAAGACAGGATTCGGGTATCATATTATCATGGTGAGTTGCACCGTCGCTCTTTGTTTGAAGAGTGGGCCATGAGCTGCCAGCTCCGGAGACTGTTTGTTAACAATGAGTGTTATTAGGTCGAGGGGAGGAAGTGATGGTTTTGTATTCTCACCATGGGATGGCATTCCTGATCAGACGTGAGCCCTCAAACATACACGGAGTGTATGTTTGGTATTTGGCACGCTACACATTGCATACGAGGCTTATGCCCATGTTGTTCAATGATTCCAAAAGAGTGTTGTGATACGCCTCTGCTAGCTTTAAGTAGCGATGAGGGGTTCTACATTTGGCTGGGATAAGCCTCACGAGTTCCAACTGTTCGTCGTGTGGTATACACGCTCAAGAAAGCATCATAGTCTTCTGCACAATGAGTTGCGAGACACATGCGAATACACTGTACTGTCGAGATCCCCGAGTGAGGTGCGCCCTGACGGGCATTTTTTGTCTTTTTGTCTTCCATACGTAGTCATGCCCAGGTAACCGTCATGATGCGCAACGCCAGCTGAAAAAAGCTAGAGTACAACCCAAATCGTCGCAGCGACGGATGAATGCCACATCCACACTGCCTCTATACCCTTCCTGCCTTTGACGCCCATCTAAGCCCGGTGATCTGTTTACTGCTCGGTCTGGAAGTAGTTGAGGAGGATGGAGCGCTCCTGCGACTCCTCACCCCAGTCCTTGACGACGACGCAAGAGCAGTTGACAACCTTGCGCGCGTTACCCTCACGGTCGAGGACGCCTGAATATGGCATTAGTTCGTGTCCATAGCTGGTAGTGGATGTGTGCAAAACGTACAGAGACCGGCCCACTCGCCGAGCTGCTTGCCATCGGGAACCTTGATCAGGGGGATCTTGTGCTCAGAGCAAAGGGCGATGACGAGCTTCTTGTAAGCCTCCTCCTCGCAGGCCTCGTTCAGGACGCACATGTGGGCCTGGCGACGGTCGAGGGCCTTGGAAGCCTCACGAAGACCACGGGCAAGGCCGTCGTGCATCAGGGAGAGCTTGAGGACACCCTTGAGGGCATCCAGGACGGACATCTGGCCCTTGGAGCCGCTCTCGGCGGAAACCTCGACCTCATCGGCGACCTCGGGGGGCGTTGTTCTCTTCTACGTCCGACTGTGATGCGACAGAGCGCTGTTAGTCATGGCTCCTTGGGAATATTGTGTGGTTGATGGCCGATGCGCGGGGTTCTTCCAGGCGAGAGCGAGGCCAGCAGGCTGCCCATCCGTCGTCTTGTACCGGGGAGGGTATTTGGCGGCGTTGCCGGGTCTTCACAATACCCCGCGCATGCTATCTTCTCCCGCACAATACCAGGGGTATTCAGCAAAACTTACCATCTTGGCTGATTTTCGGTGCAAGTGGCAGTCGGTGCGATCCTCGAAGAGTGTTGTAGTTGGTGTATGTGGTTATGTAGTAGTAGGGTTACAGGTGACCTCTGACTTTTGTCAATTCGCGACTGAGGCGGAAAGGTGGGAGTGGATGACAGTGCACGCTGAGGTTTGTGTGCCAGCCGTCACGAGTGCTGATTGGTGCATGAGGTGGATCTAGGGCAATTTTTCGATTATTTTCAAGGCGCACCGAATTTGGGCGGTGTGCGACCCCATCTCGCGAAGCTCGGCCCTCTATGGCTCTGTCTTGACTTTTTCCCCCTCTCCACCCAACTTCCTTCGTCTTTCCTACTCTACACCTTCTACGGAACTTTTGCGAGGTATGTATCATCAACCTGGCCCGCTTTGGGCACTTGATTGAAGCAGGACGGCACATGCCTTTTCACGATGGCAGAGGAGAGCAATCAGAGGAGTCGACCATAGCGAGCGAAACCGACAAGGGGTGATATGCGCGCAAATGCAGTGCGAAAGCTCTTGCATCGCAGCGAGCCTCGAGGCCACCCGACTTGGAAGCACGCCGCAACGGGACGATGATGACCTCTGATACGCTTCTCCTCTTCAGCACTGAGCGGCAGAACCCTCCTTGCGACATGCGTCATG
>NW_003315026.1:1064916-1085318 GCF_000150825.1 Verticillium alfalfae VaMs.102
ACGCCGATATATCAACTTTTGGCAGAGATCTTACACCTTCTCTGATTTTATCCCCTGACGTCCAAGGTTTAATCTTCTGCTACAAATTACTAACATCTATCTGTCAAGGCTACATCGGCGAGTTCGAGGAGGTTGATGACCACCGCTCCGGCAAGATCGTTGTCCAGCTCAACGGCCGCCTCAACAAGTGCGGTGTCATCTCCCCCCGCTACAACGTCCGTCTCGCCGACCTCGAGAAGTGGGTCGTCAAGCTGCTGCCCGCCCGTCAGTTCGGCTATGTCATCCTGACCACCTCCGCTGGTATCATGGACCACGAGGAGGCCCGTCGCAAGCACGTTGCCGGCAAGATCATCGGCTTCTTCTACTAGAGAAAAGTGCGGAGGGAATGGATTATGAAAAAAAAGTACGGACGGAAGGGTTCTGGACTTGGGTCTGCATCATGCGGCGTTAGGGGGGTTTGCCAGTTCTGGCCGATACGATACCACTTGAAGCTCTCAAGCTAGTTGCATATTGAGCACACTGCAATCAACCCGCGCAAATGATCCGATACCACGTGCTTCGTTGTATCTGTGAATGTCAAATGGTGAATTAGTCGATGGTGCGTGTTCAAATGTGGATGCCATCGAGCACGCGCTTGTGGCTACATCTACAGGAACCCCTCCCCAGCGAAAGGGAAAAAAAGACAGGTTTGTAATTCAATTCAGGCGGTCGAAACACAAGCAACCATGGCCTTTCCTTGCAGCCATCGCCAGTCTGCAGTGGTGCGTCGTGATAGCTCTACTATGGGCACTAGTCGTGGTTTTTTTTTGGAGGGAAGGGGGGGGGGTTGAGAGGGGTGACCAATGGAGCTCGATCCAATGCAGATCCCTAGGCCTGAACCTTGGCGTGCCAGCACCTCAGGAGAAACGACCGCGCATCTTATCTGGGCCTTCTGAAATTGAGGTACCACCTTGGCCTCGACTCGGTCCGCACCAAGTAACCTGCATGCATCCCACCTTGCGACGAAATGATGCTCCGATGAGATCCATAATCAAACTCAGCCGACCTGCACCAGTGTAACGACACCGGGAGCACCTGTCTTGCCGCCCTTCTACGACTCCTTGAGCGATACATCCAGAACCAAGACCAGCGACCTCAAAGCCTGGACACCATGCGCCGAAGACGCCAGCTCACTGTCGTCGGCCTCGTCGTCTTCTTGACCCTCTGTGCCTGGTCCTTGATCCGCATACCGGCCAACAGGGCAGCCGCCGAAGAAGCCCGTGCCAGAAAGGCAAGGGATCGAGCAACGTTCCCGTCCGAGGATGGTCCCCGCAGATATCGCAGGACGCCGCCGGAGATGCGTCCCAAGGCGCTCTCCGACAAAGCCGTCCACCCTGTTCTCCAGCTCATGTCCGAAGCCGAACGCGAGATGGAGAAGCTCAAAGCCCGACAGTCCAATACTTTACAGCAGGCTGTAGACGAGTACAAGCGTCGCAATAATCTCCCGCCGCCACCACACTTCGACAAGTGGTTCGAGTTCGCAAAAGCCAACGGTGTCCAGCTTGTGGACGAGTTCGACATGATTAACGAGATGATCACGCCATTTTGGGGCCTCAAGCCGAAAACAATTCGTTCCAGGGCAAAGGAAGCGCTTGGCCACGACAACCAGCTCGTCATGATGCTGATCCGCGATCATCAAGTCACCCATGTCCAGGGTGCGCACACCTGGCAGCGCGAGGCGACCGCTGGTATGGTTTCAAAGTTCATCCAGTACCTGCCCAGCATGGATCTCGCATTCAACATTCATGACGAGCCACGTGTGGTGCTGCCCCACGAGGATCTTGCACGCCTCATCAACACTGCCAAAAACGTCAATATGCCCAAGGCCAATGCTGCGAAATGGCTCAAAAACAAATTCTCTCCCAAGCCCAGGGAGGTCGGCCGTGGCGACGGCATCAATGAGGTCAAAACTACGCGCTTTAATGTATATGCACACCAGCCGGTGTGGACCACATCTCGCATGTCCTGTCCGGCAGACAGCCCCGCCCGCTCTCTCGAAGATGAGGGCAACTATGATGATGCATCAAAATTTGGCGTCACAGAACTGGGTTTCGTCTACAACATCACCGCTCTCTCTGATATCTGTCTCTCGCCGTCATTGGCCACCACCTATGGATTCTTCGACGCCCCAAACGCGTATAACATTGCCCACGACCTCTTCCCTATTTTCTCGCAGTCGAAGATCTCCTCTTATCAGGACATCCTCTATCCGTCCCCGTGGTACTGGTACGAAAAGGTCGAGTACGACGACAAAGTCGACGCGCCCTGGGCCGAGAAGAAGGACCAGCTCTACTGGCGCGGCTCGACGACGGGCGGCTACAGCAGCGAGGGGGGCTGGCGGCGCCAGCACCGCCAGCGTTTCGTCCAGCGTATCAACAGCAAAGGCGCATGCCCAAATTCTCGTCGACGTCGCCAACGAGCCGGCCCCGGGCGCCGACCCCGAGGCGCCGCCCACCACGCCGAACACGCCACAGTGGGAGGTCCGCGAGGTCGCCCGCGGTGACTACCGGGACGTCGTTGACGTGGCCTTCAGCTACGTCGGACAGTGCGACCCTGGCGACTGCGACGCGCAGCACGAGTTCTTCAAAGTCCAAGAGCACGCCGAGCAGACGGACGCGTGGGCCTACAAATACCTGCTCGACATTGACGGCAACGCCTTTTCTGGGCGGTTCTACGCCTTTTTGCGGTCCAAGAGCCTGACGTTCAAATATGCCATCTTCCGCGAGTGGCACTTTGAATGGATCAAACCGTGGGCGCACTACATCCCGCTCAGCCTCCAGGGAGACGAGTGGCTTGAGAGCATCCGCTTCTTCCGCGAAGAGGAGGCCGGCATCAAGGAGGCGGAGAGGCTGGCCAAGGCGAGCACCGAGTGGGCTGGGAAGGTGCTCAGGAAAGAGGACATGGAGGTGTGGTTCTTCAGGATGCTGTTGGAGTGAGTACCCCTTGCGACATGAAACTCGCGGGATGCCGCTGGCATTGATGCTAACTCGGTCGCTAGGTACGCCCGCGTGATTGACGACAACAGGGAGGCGATCGGCTTTGACATGAATGCTGCAAGTAATTGAGGCTTGTAGAGCGTGCATTTTCTGACCGAACACGTACATGCTTGCGAATTTATAGTATGGGTTGGACTGCATATGTTTACGCTCGGAGTTCGGTCTATTGTATTATCAGGATATCAGGCATCTGCCGCTGCAGAGCACGGGACGCCATATTGAGGCTGTTCATTTCTTCCATCATGAGTCCTCTGAGACCAGATGCACTTGGCGGAGCAATGAATTCACGGCTGTTTGACTTTTCATGTGAATGAAACTTTTGGGCATCTCGACGATATGAATTGCCAACTGAACCAGGCTCACAGCGTCTCGTGCAAGGCAGCCACCCCCAACCTGAACATTCACATGCCCTTTTTGTTTACATTTGTGCACACATCTCGCAACCTAATCACCCCTGCACGCCTCAGAGACCCCATGCCAAACGCTCATCAGTCTTCCTCGCCCTCAGCGTCGCCGTCCTGCTCCGATGGGGAACGGCTCGCGCGCGCGCGCGACTCGGCCACCTCATCATCGGCATCGTCTCGCCTGCTCCTGCCACCGACAGTCTCGTCCCCGTCCTCGGCGTTGGGGTCCTCCGTCGCCTCAGCGTGACCAAGGTAGGGGTTAGCCTTATACTTGGCCGCCAACTCGGCAAACGAGGCGTCGGGATCCTCGAGTGCTACGTCCATGTGAGTCGTGACCTCCCTGTCGTCCTCAATCTGACTCTGCGAGCGAAGAATGTTCTTTGCGCGCTGGGGGCGAATGGTGGCGCGCTGGATGACGGGATAAAAGTAGGCGGCGCGCTGGCGGACGACATCGGAACCCTCACTGACGGGGCCCTCCTGGTCGTTGAAATTGACAACGAGTTCATCAGTGTACTTGTCGGCGGCCGCAATCTCGGTTTCCTTTGTCGTCTCGTAGGAGCGTAGGCGCGTGAAGCGGAAGCAGGGGCCGCCGAGGGTGCTCGAGCTGTGGGTGTAGAGCTCAGGCGAGTCGCGCTCCGGGTTGTCAATGTCAAAGGCGGAGCGGAAGCGCTCGCCGGTCTGCTGGCTGATCGGGAGGAAGAAGTGGTAGTCGAGGAGGTTGGAGGGGCGAGGGAAATTTTCCGGGTCGCGGTTGTGGTCCTCCAATGCGGCTGTGAAGGCCTCCTCCTCTTCGGCCGTCTTTGCAATGGGCTGCAGGATGGCGCTGAGCAGGCGATCATCGTATGTCTTGTCGGTGGAGACGGGGTTGGTTTGCAGCTTGATTGTGACGTACGCACCGAGGTCGGGGAAGGCGTCAAGATCAGGCAAGAATGGGTGCGATTCAACGACTGACAGGCCAGGCTTCTTCGATGGATGCTGGAGGGAACGCGGCTCCTTAGCGTAACGCTGAGCCGCTTCAAAGGACTTCTCAATCTTGCGACGGATGGCGGCAGGCGATCCAATATCGACTTCCTGTGCGACTCGCTTCTCAGGTCTCTTAATCTTGGGTTTCAGGAAGGCACTGGATGATGACGGTCCTCGCTTGGAGGCGACAGAGGAGATGTATTCGGTACGGCGAAGGAAGGAGACAGATGTGTCGCCGCCCTTGGACCTGCCAAGCGTAGACAGCGGTCGGAGAAGGGCTCGATCGTGGGGATGGACATGCGGTTGAGAGGATGATGCTTGAATGGCTAGAGATGGTGTTAAAGAGAAATATTCATCACGTTCAATGGCGGCATGCTACTGACAGCTTTCGTCTCCGTCGAAAATGCCAGGCATGCCCACGAGGTCAAGGGGCATGCCGAGCTCGGCATCAGCCTCGATGTTCAGTGGTTGTTCCCTCACAAGTCGCGACGCAAAGCTCGGATTCGTGTATTGGCCGCTGGCGAGGCCAGTGTTGGGTATGTCGAGGAGCTTGGGGGGATTCGGCGGCGGGGGAAGCGCATTGGAATATCTGATCCTCGCGATAAAATCTTGGTGGATGTTGCGCTCGCCGCTGCGAGGCGCAGAAGACGACATTTCGGAGTTTCAGGCCTGATGCCTTTCTATTCGGACTGCGCGCCTGTAGTCTGAGGGACAGGAACGGATGACAATGGTTAGAGGGAGAGGTTGGCGTGGTTGGCGTGGTTGCGAGTTGGTGTAGTAAGAGACAGTGGTGCTCCGACGACGTGAAGCTCAACTTCGTGGATAAGTGGGTCCAGTTTTGAGGTCCAAGTGCCCGTTTTCTCTCAAAGCCGCGACAAGCAACGAAAGCTACCGTCCGCCTGCCTCCTACAGCACATTCATACAACATGCGTCAATGTCCCACAGCGAATCTGAATTGGCCATAATCTAGGCAGTTTATTCATTCCTATGCCGGCTTATCATCGCCTCGAGGCTTTCAGCCCTGTCTGTTGCGACGCGGGAGCTAGGATGCGTGATAACAGATCACCTTGTCATCAGTAAACACGCTTATTATGCCAATCAAGTCAAGGAGTAATATGACTGTCGGCAGATCATCAACTCATTCCCCCCTCATTCGTCCGTTTCGCTCTCTCAAACCACGGACTTTGACTGAGCGTCTAGTCATACATACATATTGACGCGCCCAAATACAAAGGAGGGGAGGGGAGAGAGCGCGTGTCTCATTCTTTCCGCGTCGTATCCGTCTATCCGAGTGTTGTACATAATTAAAGAACACACTGTATCGTTATCGAGCTCGTGCTCTGACTCGAGCATGATCTCCGGATTGCACGTCCTACCCAGCGCTCTACGTGCTGCTCTTGCGGTAGTTCTTCTTGCCAAACGTAAAGGGAACGTATCGGTACTTGATCATGTGCTGAATTTGCTTGCGCACTGGAGGTAGAGTTAGCTAGGCTTACTTCGTGGCGCGGCAAGGGGGGGGGGCACCGCGAGGCTGAAGAGCCCACTCACTCGTCAGGATGAACAGCATGAACCAGTACATGACCAGAACGGGCCAGAAGACGGGAACGTTGAAGACCTCGAACCAGCTGCACATGAAGCCGATGCAAATTGCACGGGTAGCCCAGTACCAGAACTTGAACTCGGGCAGGCGGCGGATGAAGGGGCGGAACTCCTCGTCCTGCTTCGTGGGCAGGGTGCCGACGGACCCGTCCTCCATCTCGTTGTCCATGGCCTCATTTGAAGGGTCGAACTTGGGCTGCAGAAAGGCGAGGAAGAGGTTGAGAAGGTAGATGCCGAGAGCGTAGGCCACAATGTACCAGCCTTGGGCGAGAAGAATGCGCAGGAAGAAGGCGACCAGGCAGACGCCGGTGCCAACCCAGCGGTAGAGCACGTGAGGGGTCGACTGGTCGAGCAGTGCTTGATATTGCTGTTGAGTTGTAAGGTTAGCGATCGTCTTCGTCGATCTGAGGCTGAGGTGCGCATTGCGCACGACGACGGCAACATCGGGGGGCGCTCGCGACAAGGGGGAAAGGGAAGAAGGGGCGTACCCTCTGGATCTTGGTGCCCTGCGCACTGACGGCGGCGAAGGGGGAAGGCTCCGGCTCCATGTTGTCCATTTTCGCAATAGGAAGAGGTGGTGTTTAGAAGGTAGTCGGGCGATGGGAAGGGAGTGTAGGTTGGGTTGGGGTTCTGTCGTCTTGAAGCACCACGTCGCGATAGCTTTCCAGGATGCCTCCTAAAAGTCCGCCACGTTTAACACGTTACGCCAGGCTGACTTGTGAGAGCAGTTCTACCCGAGATTCTTCCGGTGTCCCATCTGGGCTGCCTCTGCCAGCTGCTGGCGGGTGCGGCGTGGCTGTGCACTATGGAGCTCCTGCCTAACTACCTACCTTACCTTACCTAGGTACCTAGGCATATGCCTGGATGCCAATTACATGACACCAGGATGCTTCACCTGCTGAAATCGCTGTCCTTCGAGAAAAATAATTAATCATGGTTAATAGTCATACAGGTGTATCAAGAGTATATGCCGTCTTTGTACGACCGAGAAATGAAATCTATTCTGCACCACGACCCAACGAACGACCGACTGGATCCCACCCGGGTTGATGGGTCCCCAGCAACATGCAAACTCCCTCTTGACGACTTCGTTACCTGTGCCTTGGCGCCTGCTCGCCCACGCCTGTCCCATCTAGCTCGACCGCAAGCTGCTGCGGAGCCGCCAGCTCTGGTTTTGGTGATGAGTCGTGCATCTCAACCCGGTGAGTCTGATCCAATTCTGACGCTGCCATGACCGACGGCGAAACTGGCATGTAGGCCGTCTTGCTCGGCGACGAATGGCTGACCCCAGCCTCGCTGCCTCCAGTGCCCCCGGCGGCAGCTCGCTGACGCGACCGGCGACGGAGGAACCAGAAGAGGAGACCAGCGATCGCCACAGCCGCTACGCCGCCCACGACACCACCAGCGATGGCACCAACAGGGGCTGAGCTTGAGTTATCAGACCCAGGATCAGTGCCGTTTCCGCCGCCGCCGCCGCCACCACCACCGCCACCACCACCGTCGCCGTCGCCATCGTCCGTCTGTTGGAACAGTGCCGCAACGCCGGACGTCCATTGAACATCATCAAGTCCGCTGCTTAGGTCAGTGGCTGACGATCCTCACATAGGAGAGGCACAAACATACCCATCGGCGTACCATGACTTGATGACCTCGGGTGAATCATAATCCTCGGCACCGGCATCATACTCATTCGTCCATTTCAGCTCCGTTATGTCAAATACACCGAGGCCCTGTGGCCACGGGTCTCGGTCCAGCCACAGATCAGGCATGCCGGGTTCGTGGTTGACTCCGCCGATGCTGAGCATCTGGCGCTTGCCGACGACGAGACAGGCGTGTCCGCTGCGAGGACTCTTCGGCTCGTAATCGATCTTTTCCCAGTGGAAGCCGGGGAGAGTCAGGACATAGGCGTCGTCATACACCTGGTTATCGCGCTGGTTGCGGCCGCCGAAGACAAAACTGCTTCACGTCAGCGTTGGATCGATGATGGCACTCGGCCTCACGGTACTCACATCTCATACGTCCCGTTCTTGCCCTCGACGCCGACACTGCAGTGAAAGATCCGCCCCGACGGCGCGTTGCCGGTTGTCTGCTGAGAATGGAAGTCCCTTGTGACTGGGTCCATAAAGGTCAAGTTCTTGAAGTCAAGCAAGCCACGGTTCCCGCCACTGCCGCCGAGATCGCGTGTCTCTCCGCCGAGCAGCATGATGAGCCCATTGGGCCCAAAGGTCGGGACGTACTCGGCAGACGCAGCATAGATGGTTCTGAAGGCCGACCAAGGCCCCTCTGTGTAGTTGGTCCACGCCTGCGTCGTAAAGTTGATGTGGACGAAGCCGGGCGCGGGGCCGGAATAGTTGACGTCGGTTGCGCGCGTCGCCACGCCACCAAAGTGGAAGGCCGAGTCCGGTGTGTTGCAAAAGGCACCACCCTCCGTGCGCCTGAGTTCACTGAACGCGTCTGGGTTGGCCGGGATCCGCGTCGTCCAGCCCCCTCCACCGGAGCTGTCTGCGGTGAATCGCCAGAGTTCCTTCTTCGGCACCGGGGCACCCCAAGACATGTGGCCGCCCCAGATGTAGAATGAGCCGGTGGACTTGTCGGTGAACAAGGCTTGTCTGTTCGTGTTGGGAGATGTCTTGCGAATCTCGTTGATCGTGACATCTGAGGGCTTCCATGACTTTGACATGTCGATAGAGAGTGTGCGATTCACTGAGGGATAGTCGAGTAAGTTTCATTGCCCATCTCGTCGACCGAAACCATGGCGCACTTACTTGCGTTGGACGGACGGTCCTCGCCAGGTATTTTGCCGTCGATGAGCTGCGAGACCTCGCCGCCATCGAGATAGACATAGTCGCCGATCTGGGTGGCTCGCGTGGTGGCCCTGCGCAAGAAGTCTGCGTTGGAAGGCACAGCAGCGAGGCCAAGCTCGTTGTCTTCGGCATCATTTTGCGCGCTGCACATGCCCAAACACAAGGCGAGGACTACGGCAACGCTACCCCTCATTGGGCGCACCATATCGACGACTTTCAATTAACGATCGCTACTCGACGAGACAAGACAGGCCAAGGGGAGGAATTCGGTCGCGTCGCTGGATCAAGGTTCGACGGCAAGTCTCGCCTCGAGGACGATTTAAGAAAGGGACTACGATTAACGTTGGCGATCGGGTAAGAGAGGGACGCACGAGGGCACGGAAACACAGAATACAACGATGGGGCCATAGGCCGACGAGACAGATATTTCCCCAAGGCACCTCAACCAGGGATCTGTCGGAAGTGGGTGCCAACCTGGGCCATTCCCTTGTCGAATTACATGGATCAACGCTGATCACACTGAAGCGAAGGATCGCGGAGGTAGGCTTGGCAGTCTGAGGATGACAGCGATTGCCACTGTTCGTGCCCGCGCCCCCAGCACAGCGAATGATGCCTGGTACCTGAGTGCCTGGGCCGTCGGCAGTGTTGGTCAAACGGCTACTGCCTCCGCGCCAAGAGGGTTCGGCGCGCGATGGGGGCGGCTGCTATTTCGGATGACAGTAGGCGTCTTCGGCGCTTGTGAGGGCGGTTCTGTAAGGCTTCATTGGTGGTGGTCTGCTTCAGCCCTATCCCCTGCTAGGTACCCATTGTTCGATACCGTTGAGACGCTGAGCACCGACGCTGGCCGCCGTTCAAACAAACCAGTATGCGGCAACTTCGAGCGAACACTGTATCTCTCTCACAGAGGCTTCCAGGCGGTTCAGGTCAGGAGCATCCTCTTTCTAATTTCTCTCGATACACCCCCATCACAATTCAAGGCATCACGGCACAATGATCGCATACGTGTGTCGAAGACCAACAGATGCAACCATGTGGCTGTACATCTGGGCGAGGATACACACGACAAATTGACCAGCTCGGCGTGCCAGCAACGCCGAAAGCACCCCTGCTGTACTCTGCATGGACCTGCGACTGGTCGACAATATGGGGCATGGCTCGAAGGTTGATGCCCCATTCGGGTAGCCAAAATAGTGTTGCATTCAGGCGGGTCGGCGAGCTGCGGCTAAGATTGGCAGTGTGCGATCCAATCATGAGCCCAAAACCAGTTGTCGAAGGCCCATTCCTGGTCGCTGCGCCCTCATGATCTCACCTCGCATCGCTGACTGAGCTGAGTGAGGTAGAAACCGTTGTCAGTTTCCTGTCAACCCAGATTCACTGACCAACACTCTCCTTGATTCCGCCACAGTTTATGGGGAACTACCTAATAAGGTTAATACTCCTATAGGCTGGTTCAGTTCCCTGGCTTGTATCCTGAGTTGATGTCAGTACTTCGAGGCCGGAGCAGCAACTTCGACCGCCTACTACCGCCAGCCCCTGAGGGCCATGCGAACTGACGCAAGGGCTGGCGTTCAGAAGAAGGGGTTGACCCTTCGACTTAAAAATATCTTCGTCATAAGCAACTACAGCGACCAAAAATTGTGAAATGCAGGGCATACACCCTTCGTGATCAATACTTCACCTCCGTGGCTCTACCAGCTACTCCAGCGTACCTGGTACTCACATTCACGACTCATCAGCACCAAAAGTAATGTCACACAAGGTGGAGCAAGGATTCAATACTTTTAAGGTAAGCAACTATGGCACAAGAAAATCATCTCACGCTGTAAGAAGCAAGCTGCTGAATCTAGAGTCTCAGCATCGCGTGCCGACAGCTCGAGCCTGACGGTTCACGTCAACGCAGGCTCCAGCTGCGCAAAACTCGGACAATCACTCTTGGACGCAAACGAAGTATCCGTCTCTTGGAGTTGAGGCCGAGGTCCTGGCCCCGTCGAGGACGTCGAGGTCGAGTCGCCCTGGAAGTCGTAGGCCTGGCCTGCTCCTCGCCTTCGACGACAGTTGTTAAGGAACACCTTGGACTTGACGTGGCGTGGTCGGCCTCACCTTTTGATGTGAGCGGGCAAAGGCCATCTGGTCCGTTCCCCGCGCCGGCGTGGACCAGCGGATGGGGCGCTTGTCATCTTTGACTCGGGCCGGCGAGGACCGAGTCGAGGATGGAGGTCATGGGCGTGACACCCACACCGGCGGGAGAGGAGCACCAAGGGGGGCCTCGGCCTTTGTGGGCTCGTTGACCTCGATGGAGAACCCCGCCGGCCCGGGTATGTGATTTTAATCCCGTCCGCCAACTTGGGACTTGTCGTGCAGAATGTTGGACACGACGCCCGGGTGATCGGCGGACGTGGCGCCGGCGTCTCGGCCGCGCGCTCCCGCTTGACGCTGATGCGGTAGTGGTCGCCCTGGGGCGCCTCGCTCATGCTGTACTGGCGGCACTGCCAGACGTCGCCGTACTCGGGCACGCGCACACGGATGCTGACGTACTGGCCCGGCAGGAAGGGCGGCAGCGGGCCCGTCGTGTCGCCCTCGGCGGGCTTGAGGTAGAAGCTCGTGACCGTGTTGGACTCTTGCTGGCGGCGGTCGATGCGGAACTTGCGCCAGCCGCGCCAGTCGCCGGCCTGGTCGTAGAGGTCGCCCTCGCGCTTGATGAAGATGTCGGCGAGCTGGCCGTACGCGGCGACCCAGGCGTCGGCCACTTCGGGCGTCAGGCCGTCGCCGAGAACGGTGGCGATGGCCTTGATGAGATGCTCGCCGACAATGGCGTACTGATCCGGGGTGATGCCGAGACTGACGTGCTTCTGGGCGATGCGCTCGACGGCGGGGCCGAGCTTCTGGAGCTCGTCGATGTGGGTGGCGTAGGCGAGCACGGCGTTGGCGAGGGACTTCTGCTGGGCGCCGGAGCGCTGGTTGCTAAGGTTGAAGACGTTGTGGAGCTCGGGGTGGGCGCCGAGCATGCTCTTGTAGAAGACGGTGGTGATGGTGAGGCCGTGCTCCTTGAGAATGGGGGCCGTCGATTTGACAATGGCCGTCTGCGCTTCGGTCATGGCCATGTTGGGCGTTGTCGACGAGAATGTCCTAGCGATGGTGGTGGGCAGGCGAATAGCGGCGCGAGGGTTGCGCAGGAGCGAGCGGGACGAGGCGAGATAGGACATGCGGGATGCTGCCAAAGTGTAGGGAGTGTGGAGGCTTGCGAGACGCCTTGGGGTGGAGAGAGTTGTCGTGGGAGTTGTAGTGGTTGTGGAGTAGACAGGTGGGGGGTTATGAGTGCGGTCAGTGACCTGTGATGGTAGTGATGATGATGATGATGATGATGATGATGCTCGTCTTTCACGATGGACAGGAGGTGGGTAGGCCAACACCCTATTTATCGGACTCCAAGAGGACCGTTTGCGGCCAGCATGTCTTGCTCGATCCCCAGACCATGGCGACTCACGGCTCGTTTCACGGTCGACGTCAACAGGCCACTATTCCCGTGCGTGAGCGAAAAACTGACAAGAGAGTCGAGACTCATCGGGCGTGACCGCGCCTTGCGGCTCCGCAGGCTCTCCGTTCCGCTGAGGTTCTCCGGGTGGCATGATCTGCCGACGATACATCTCCGCGGCCCCGCAAAAGCCCTGTCCCGGCCGGGCTGGCGGGAGGCTTCGTTAGCAGGCTTTCTTTCCGTTGTCTTTCTCTCCCTAGGAGAGGCGGCTTGTACTGTCACTCGTCAAGGCGTCCCCCACGTCCTGGGTAGGCCATGGGCCCATCGCTGTGCTGGCATTTGTCATATTCGCATTGCGAGGCGCGGAGCGACAGAAAGATTTCTTCGGGCCATGCAGGTCTTGGCCCTCGTAGGCCGACGACGTGTGCGCTCTACCTGGGACCCTATGCTCAAATTGACTTTTTCCTGACTGCGTACGAACAAGGGCCTTGCCAGGCTCAACCCAGGACAACACAGGACAACCCAGGAAATCCCGACCGGAGATGTACATATTGTCATTCATCAGCAAGTGTAAGCAGACCGCGTCTCACAAGGCCATTGAGCCGGTCAGACAGTCAGCAAGAAGGCCAGCCAGGCCGTCTGTCGCACTGCCATTGATTCCGTCAACGCTCCCCTCCCAGAAAAGAACAACATGTGAAAAGGCGAGGCCCGGTAAACGTGGCCCTGATGGTCAGAGCAGTCCGTGACAAAACATGGACTGATCCCTCGCTCACGGGGGTGGCTCGGTGGGTCGGCGAATCCCGGGATGGTTCCGTCCTCTCCGACCAAGCCCAACAAGGGAATAGGGCCTCTTCGTCCCGCGCCTCCACGCCAACCACGTCACGCCAAATGGTCAGCGCGGCGCGTGTTTGCCATGCCCTCGCGAACGCCATCTTACGATCCGCCGTCTGGATCAGCATCACGCCTTCGCTGGTGGACGAGGGAGGGTGCTGCCAGAAGACGAGCCGCCGTACGATGGCGTTTTCCCTCCAACGCCTCCCTCTCTACCTACCTAGGTAGGTAGTGCCTTACTTTACGTAGCCGCCGTGTAGCGCACAGCCGAAGAAACGTCGATCCTGTGCTGCGCTCCAGGAAACTTGCACTTGGTGCCCTCACACGAGCAGTGGTGTCCGTAACAGCACGTCCGGTCCCGGCAGCCCGGTCCGACGTGACACTTCTGACGCCGCATCATCGATCGGTACACCATCCTCTCCCCCTCCGGCAGCGTCGCATGGCTGTATCCGCACGCCACCTTGTTGGCGCACCTGCCCGACAACTGGAATGTGCGGCAGAACCGCATGCCGCCCTCGTTCGTCTTGCGGTTCCAGCTCGCCGCGGCGCCCGGCGCCAGAGCCGGCAGCTCTGCATCGACACGCTGGCCCTGCGCATTCACGAGAATGGCGCCGCTCTCCAAGTCGAGGAACCTGCGCGCCGTCGCGGTCGACAGCAGCGTGTGGCCAGTGCCGCCGTGCTGGGCAGCGCCCTCGTCAGACGGAGACGGCGCTGCTGCTCGAGCCCACGTGGATGCCTGGTGCGTGGCGTGGCCCTCGGAAGAGACGCCGCCGCTGCTGGCCGTCGGGCTTCGGCTGATCGCCGTTGTCGACGAGGAGAGCAGCGGGGAGACGGGCCCCGACACAAAGTCGGTGCGGAAAATACTCTCCATCCTGACGGTCTTGCTGACGCCGAGGGACCGATACTCCCGTCCGACCTGGAACGACTCGAGCAGTGTCAGACGGTCCCTGGCTTCTGGCGAGGGGAAGCGCTTCTCCAGTTCGCGAACGTAGCCGTTATCATGGCATGCGCCAAAAATGACGTGACGGCACGTCGGATTCTTGTGGAACAGCCTCAACAGCTCTGTACATTAAGTCAGTGCCTGTTTCGGGACAATAAGAGGAGGCTAGAGAGAGAGAGAGAGAGAGGGCCACGCACCCTTGATCTTCTCATCCGCCCTGTCCTTGCCACTGCCGACAAGGACAAAATCAAACGTCTCACATGCCTGCGAAAAGCTCATGGCAAAATCCCACAGGTCCCTCCACGACCGCGTCATCTTTGTGCGCACCAGCGTGTCCGCGAGCCCGTCGGCGTTGGCGAAAGCCTTGAGCACGATCGGCAGCCCCGACAGCTCTGGCATCGTCTGCCCGATGTACTGCCTCAGCGCCGCCTGGAGATCGCGCGCCGCGCCCTGGCCGCCGTCCCGTCGTGCGTAGTACTCGCGTCTGAACTGTCGGCCGCGGACGCCGTCAGCGAGGTGTTGGAGCTTTTGCGCTCGTGGCCCGGACGTTGGGAGTATGGGAAGAGAAGGGGGTGGGGGGGAGGGGGCTACTCGCCATGTATGCGTCGGCGTCGGCGTCGAGGAGGACGAGCACAAACGCGCTCTCTCTCTAAAAGAGGCACGGAATTAAATCTTCTGCTTGCTGTATCATGCTATGCTCGCGAACAGGGCGTACCTACAACTGACTCGTCCAGCTTGGTAAAACGATCCTCCCAGCGCTTGGAATCGGTCTGCAACCCGCGCCCTGCAATCTTCTCTCGCTCCAAGTCACCGCACAAATTCTGGTACTTGTCCGTGATATCACACAACTCTTGGTGCATGCTCTGGTACGCCGGGGTCAGGCTTGGACGGGTCGCATCGCATTGAAGGTAGCTCGCCAGGACTCACCCGCAGCCATTGCATGCGTTGATCGTCTTGAGCCTGGAAAGCTCCGAGGCGCGCCGCAAAATCGTTGGTCGCCACCGCAGCCATGTTGAGACTGGGTGCTCTGAAGAAGTAAAAAAAAAAAGGTAGATAGATGGGCCGTTCGTCAATGGTAGAAGAGCTTTCCTGGTGGCCTTATTTATTGCACCCTCTCGCCCAGCAGTCCATGTGGACAGACCTATCGAGCTGGCTGTGCGAGAACATTGAAACAGCCCTCCCACATGCCCACCAGGCTGTCCTGCAGTTGGGCCCTTCGTGAACACACGCGTCAACTAACAAGCCATCGTCATTCGTTGTCCTGCGGCCGCCGTGAGCGGCCTGACTGTCCCAAGGCTCAGCGAGCCTTGGGCCGTTGCTCACGGCCAACACCCAAACCGGTGAACCGTACGCGCTGGCTTTTTACACTTTGTGCTGGAGCATAAGGCACCCATTAGGAGAAGCGTGCAGAGATGCACCGAGCTTGCCGCCCGTTGCTAGTTGTTCATCAATGTCATGAATTAACAGCTTTATTTACGCCGAGGCGGGAGTACGGCCAACCCATTTCCATAGCTCATGCAAGAAGGAACACCCTGCTCGCCGCCCGACCCGCCATAAGAGAATCAATATAGAATGGGTATGATTCCGACGCCGATGATATGCAATCGCAGAAACCAAAGCACCTACCCGTCGAGGCGGACACCCAACCTCGTCGAGTCCTACGCGCTCAAAGAGAGCTTTTCTCATAGCCTCATCGGATGAGACTATCTATGGACGAGCAAGTCCTTGTTTCGCCTGTCACCATGTTAGAGACGCGCATCAGACATGCAGCAGGGGATTGCTTACCTTCATCTGCTCGATTCGCGCCTTGAGCTGGCTCGTCACCTCGGCCGCCCGCTTCCAGCTTTCAACACCGTTAGTGCCGGCGCCTGAGCCCGACGCGGCCGAATGGTGAGATGAGCCGCCATAGTCCTCCACCGGCGGGGTTGCTGCCGCGCTCCGGAAGCCCCTCGCTGGGCTGCCGCGACCTGACGACACGCCGGTCGGCCCCTGTCTGAATTCGGGGCTGAGCTTCGACCTAGGATAGCTTGACTCGCCGTTTTCCTTCTCTTCAGACATGGTGCTCGTGAAGCTCATGCGACTGCGACTCGTAGGACGCCCGTAGTCGCGGTAGATGCCAGCATCATCATGCGTCGGAGACGCAATGCCGGGGCTCGTGACACTCGTCCGGGAACCAAGACTATCGGCGTTGTTGAGAGCTCTCTTTAACCTGTCAAGTTCGCGTCGCAGTCGCTCGTTGACTTGCTCGGTCGCTTCGGCATCGCTCCGTGCCCGAACAAGCTGCGTCTCCTTGGCTTTGATGCTGAGCACATCCCGTGTGTGGTCCTCAATCAGACCGGCATTTTGGTTCTTGAGTTCTTGAATCTCCGACATGAATTTGCTCCGCTCATGTCGCATATCATCCACTTGACGTGTCAGTCTCTCATTCGAGGCACGGAGCTCCTCAAGCTCTGCCCGCTCAAGCGCTGTGAGGCCGCTCGAGGGTGGTGGCGACGACGGGGGCATCTGGACGGGCGCTGTTGAGGGTTTCGACAGTGACCTTCCAGCCAATCCTCCGCGGCCGAGGCCAAGCCTGGGTTGCGGTGGTGGTGGTGGTTCGTCGTCCTCGGGCGGCATGATCGGGGCTGCTGCAGGCGCGCGTCGGGGCGAGGCAGCGCTGGGGGCCCCGATGCGCTTCTGAGGTCCCTTGAGGCCGCCCAGGGCGGATGGCTTCGGCATGCCGAGCTTGCTTCCTCCTGGTGTGGGGCGGGACGATGTTTGGGGGGCCAGAGGGGCAGACTCTGCCGGGGTTGCCGCTGGCATGACGGGCTTCTTTACACCGGCCGGCGCCTTCTTGACCATTTTCTTCGGGCCAGCAGCTGGGGGTGGCTTTGCAGCCGGAGGAGGCGGCTTCGGCTTATCCTTGGCCTTGACCTCGGCGGTCTCGAAGAACTCCTTGATCTTGGTCTTTCGAATGTCATCGAGGCCCTCGAGATGGGGGTTCATGGCACGCTCGCCGATGATCTTCATCACCGTTCCCAAAACCTCCGCACCTCCAGAGCGCAGACCCTCGCTAGACTCGGAGAGGAGCTTTTTGCCAGACTCCACGATGGTACCGATCTCTGGCTTGCTAGGGACGTCGCGTGTGGTTCTCAAGCACCGGATGAGAAACTTCATGGTCCCCTCCTTGACCTGAGGGTTCTTGTGCGACAAACAGGCCACAATATCCTCCATGCACTCCGTCAGGGAAGTGGCAAGAAAAACCTGGTCCAGAGCGGCGCCGAGCGCATCGGCTATGGCCTGCTTCTTCTCTTTCAGTCTCTCCATGATGGGAAGCATGACGACGGTTCGGTATTTCCCGTAGCTCTTGCGCAGACCCTTGGCGAGAGCCTCGATACACTGGGCGGCCTGGGTAACGACAGCTACGTTGGCATCCTTCATCGACTTGGCAAGACCCCGGTTGACTTCGTTGAAATCGCCATCCTTGATACGCGGAACGTTGACCGCCGCAAACAGCGCCTCGAGGGCTTCTTTCCTCTCCTTCCACTTCGACGAAGCAAGTGCTTCGGTAAAATTAGCCGGCACTTTGCTCAAGACATCTTGTGGCTCAGCCAAGTCAAATGCGTCCACCTCGGCAGGCTCCTCCTCTTCATCCGCGCCGTAGTCGCCCTCGCCTTCCTCGCCCGGTGGCGGTGCTCGTGCCATGATTTCTTGCTGCGTTCGGAGGTACCGCTCCTGCTTTGGCGCGGGCTCGGCCTTGATCTTTTCGAACTGCGCCTCCAAGTCGGTCTGTTGTGTGGGCTTGAGTTCTCCCCAGAACATGGGCTTCATAGCCTCCCGAAGCCACCTGTAAAATTCGACGGCTAAACTCATCGCCGCTGCGCGGACGTTCTTGTCGGCATGGCCGAACGCCTTGGGAAGAGCTTTCAGGACGGGCTTGGGGTCGACAGTCTTGCAACCATAGTTGTGATATATGGTGACGAGCGCATTCAACGTGGCGGCGACCACCTTCGGCTGCTTGTTCGCGAGAGCCGGGAGCATGTCTTCGATGACTGGCGCGGCGACATCGACCTCGACGAGGAGAAGCAGAGCCTCGAGTGCCGACTCCTTGGCCGCGGCTCTTGTAGATGTCAGGCCTTTCTCGACGATGGGGCCGATCGTTTGACCGCGTGTCCTCGTGCCTTGCTCCTTGCCGCCAAACTTGAGAAAAGCGCAGTATGCGGCCAGGCCTTCTTGCTGCGCTGCCACGTTCGAATCGGCGACAGCGCCCTTCCAGAGGCTGGCATCTTGGAGAAACGGTTTGAAAGCGGCATCGTACTCGTCAGCGGTGGCAGCGAACTGCTTGGCTCCCTCTTCATATGCGCCCTTGCGCACTTTCCAGACCTGGCATCGTGCACGCGTTAGCTGGGCCCGCATCGAGAGGGGCATGCCTGCATTCGGGGCAGCGTACCTTGTGCACCCACTGGTCGGTCAGTGGCAGCGAGCTGTAGTCGGGCTCGTCACCCATGGTGGCGGTCTTTGCGACAAGCGCTCGGTATTTGGAGGGTGTGTCTGGGAGGGCAGGTTGTTTCGATCCTCGTGCGGCGTTGTGATAATGGTGCGGGTCGGCGTCTGAACCTCCTGGACTGGCAAACTTCTTGATTAGCTTCAGCAAGGAACGAGCCGACTTTTGGCGGTCCATCCTGTTACACCGCTGGACCTGGAGAGACCCGAGGCTGCGGACAGATGCGGGAGGCAGGGGAGCACAGCGACGGCGACGGCGGCAGAGGCGACCAAAACGCTGAAAACTGGAAACCTACATACCGGATAATCAGAGCATGCAAGCAAGGACGACGTCGGGGTCAAGGTCGAGGTCCCTGAGGATTCGGGCAGTAGGTTGGTGGTCAAAGCAGGGGTCTTGCAGGATGCCGAGAAGGGTTGTCGCAGGCGGCAAGGAATGTGTGCTGAGAAGTAGCTGTTTCCTCTGCCGCTGCTGGTATGTGGAATCGTTGACGGGACGAGGGTAAGAAAGTGCGGCTGGCCGTGGATGTCTCGGTCGTGTGGTGTATTTGAAGCTCGTGCTCGACTCCCAATACTGGAGTGTTGTTTTTGATGCGTCGTGTGTGGGGGGGGGGGGGAACATGTCCTGGTCAACGGGCGGCATTCAGTCGGGATTGGATCCCCCCCCCCCCGAAGGCATGCCTGACGCCAACACCTGTGGTTCCTGTTTGGGTTGTATCCAGGTGTTGCTTGGTGGGTGCGGGACGCCGTTGCCCCAACGATCGCAGCCCGATAAGGGATAAGGTGCGCTACGATAAAGACCCAATGGTTCATAACGCCCCGACATTCAGTCTGCTATTTCTGTAGCGCGCCTTCAGCACGACGGCATGGTACATGAGCTAATCTCAGTCACTTTCCCCATGTAGTCATAACCAAAATGCCACCCTTGTTTCGTTTCTGATATCGATCCCTTGACAGGCAAAGGAGGGGTCGTCTCAAGAGAGATGTCGTAGACCAAAGTGATGTCACCTGTCACCTTGCGCTCAGAGTGTGGAGGTGTTCTTCCCAGGGCAGGGGCGAGGAGCACGGCGGGCACTAGCCACTGTAAAGCCCCTGAAGGCCGGTGCGTGGGTAACGTGTTTTTGGGAGGGCTTGAGCGGTGCTGTACCACGGACGGGGCCCGGGACCTGAGCGGAGGGCCGGGGAGGGGAAAGGGGGAGGGGAGGGGAGGGGAGGGAGGGGGTCAGTCGCTTGTCGAGCAGCAGCACATTTGAGGCTAGTGGTGGGATGTCCCGTGGGCGGGGACGGGGAATGGGTGAGGTGAGGTGTACCTGAGAGACTAAGGTAGTAGTAAGTAGTAGCAGTAGCCAGTCTGTTTGTGCGCGTCGCATTGAAACTCGACATTTCTTCCCCTTGCTTGTCGTCTCTGCTCCATCTGGCTCAGAACTCCGGCAACATCTTCACCACCTGTCGCCTTTCGTCACGCAGTTCTGGTGGGCATCTACACGACTTGTTCGAGGTAGCACGACTTGCTGAAGGCAGTCCACGATTGGAGGCAGTTCTGATCCACAACTGATTGAAGTACCTAGCCTTGCTGGACGGTGGACCACCGAACTTCATTTCGTCTCTTCCGTCGTCGTCAGAAACTCACTCCGACCGCCTTCCCTCCGAAACAGCCTCTCTCAAAGAAGGGCCCTTCACGTCGTCTGTCTCTGCCAGCATCATCAGGGCACGCTGTCACCGGCTCTTTGTACGTCTCGACGTTTCCCTCCTGGCCTACTATCGGACGCCAACCCCACGCCGATCCAGGAGGTCAACACCGCCCCGCGATCGATGCCCCAGCTGCATGCTGCTACAAAAGTCCAGAAGCACTGCCGCCAAACTCTGCAGAGAATT
>NW_003315026.1:1085468-1107789 GCF_000150825.1 Verticillium alfalfae VaMs.102
GCCATCATAGCATATTTGTCGTCCAGCGGTCTCCCAGCACGGCCACGGCCTCCGACAAGAGCTCACATCGGCGACACCTTTGACGATGCGACGTCCAAGAAGTATGAGGGGCTGCTCGAGAAAAAATGGACCAGCGTCGTGCGATTACAGAAAAAGGTGCGTGCCACGGGGGTCTCTATCGCGACCCCACCATGCCGTCGTGTGCGCTCTCTTGGAGTTGGAGCTCGTCTGACCCGGCCTCGCAGATCATGGAACTCGAGACACGCGTCGCTTCCCTGCAGTCCGAAATCGACAACGCCACACCGACATCCCTCTCACGACGCAACCAAGACCCCTCGGCCTGGCTGCCCCGCGCCCAGGCCCGCCACACTCTTCAGTCGCACCGCGAACCCGTCACATGTGTTGCCTTTCACCCTGTCTTCTCGTCTCTCGCCTCGGGATCTGACGACTACACGATCAAAATCTGGGACTGGGAACTCGGCGAGCTGGAGCGGACTATCAAGGGCCACACGAACGCCGTGCTCGATGTCGACTTTGGTGGGCCACGGGGCGGTACACTGCTTGCCTCGTGCTCCAACGACCTGACCATCAAGCTGTGGGACCCCTCGGACGAGTACAAGAATATCCGCACACTGCCCGGCCACGACCACAGCGTCAGCTGCGTCCGTTTCATTCCTAGCGGTGCGGCCGGCGCGCCAAGCTCGGGCAACCTGCTCGTGTCAGCGAGCAGAGACACACGCACGTTGCGGGATATGGGACGTATCGACAGGGTACTGCCTCAAGACACTGAGGGGCCACGCCGACTGGGTACGTGACGTGTACCCTTCGCCGGACGGCCGCTTCCTCCTGTCGGTGAGCGACGACCGCATGGGTCGCCTCTGGGATATCAGCGCCGCCACGCCCGAGACGAAGCTCACCCTCGTCGGCCACGAGCACGTCGTTCTCTGCTGCGCGCTGGCTCCGGCAACCGCATACCCGCACCTCGCGCCGCTCGCGGGGCTGAAGAAGGCGCCCCCAGCCTCGAGCGGGACCGAGTTCATGGCTACCGGCGGCCGCGACAAGACGATCAGACTCTGGGACGGGCGGGGCAACTGCATCAAGGTCCTCGTAGGCCACGACAACTGGGTGCGCGACCTCGTCTTCCACCCGGGCGGCAAGTACCTCATCAGCGCGTCCGACGACTACACGCTGCGGTGCTGGGACCTGACGCAGGAGGGCAAGTGCGTCAGGACGGTCCAGGGCGTGCACGGCCACTTCGTCTCGTGCCTGCGTTGGGCGCCGAGCATCATCCGGGAGGACGCGTCTGCCAACGGGACGGGCGAGAACGGAGCCAACGGCACGCCGAGCAAGAGCGCGGCAGCGCCCGCCACGACGGAGCAGATTCGGTGCGTCATCGCCACGGGAAGTGTCGACATGAAGGTGCGCGTGTTTGCGAATTAGGCGGCGACGGCGGAGCCCAGGTCGAATCGTGGAAGGAAATTTCGAACCGAGGAACAGAAGACAAACCCAAAAAGGCGTCGTCACGGGAGGCAGAGATGGCGGCCCAAGCATTGAATCTGAACAACAGCACTGGAACGGCTCGCAGGGCTGACGCCATGATGAGAAATGAGATTAGATTTAGGAGCGGTTGTACATGACGGAAAAGATACCCGCATAATGCCGCTTTTGCTCTGTGCTCTCCGCTGCTGCTTTTGTATGTCGAGCCCAAGGCCCGCTTGTGAGAGTATCTGGCATCCGGGTCCACTGGTTGGGCCATACACTCGTGGCCACAAACGACAACAAGAGGAGCGGTATTCTCACAAAGGAAATGCATTGATGAACTATAATGTATGCCAAGCTGGCTCGAAGGAAATCTTCCAATCGCATGCTACCGGGGTATATCAATCTGTCCGTCCTCCGCTGCCTCCCCAATCACACCAACTTCCCCCTTGAAAACGGCTTCACTTCGCGCGTGCCGCCTGCGTCCTCCGCACCTTTCCGGTGCTCGACGCTCTCGATACGTCTTGCACGTAGTGTCTCCTCGCAGCCTGCCGCTGCTCGTGGTCGTTGTCGGCTGAACCAGAGCACGTAGGCTCCTAGCCGCTCAGGTGAACCTCGGTCCTGCCACTGCGATGATACGTGGCAAGGGGAATGCCGCACTAGATGTCCCCGGTTAGTTCGGCAATCTTCTCCCAAGCTGCATCGGGAGACGGAAAGGGCGAGACGACGACTTACCTTGGCGCACTTATGCGTCGCATCCTTGAGGCTCGTGAAGAAGTAGGGGATACAGCCTAGGCAGGTCACGAAACACACCAAGGCACCGAGGGCGTGGGTGAAGCCGCCAGACGAGTACTCGACGGCCGTGATGCCGCTGTGGTGGCAATTGGGACAGTTGATTGGCGCTGGGTGGGGGCCTAGCGAGGCGATGGGTGTGCCCTGGGGGCCGTGAGGGTGGCCACCAAAGCCGGGACCCGGGCCAGGGCCGTTCATGTTGTTCATGGGATAGCTGTTCTGCGGGGCAGCGCCGCTGTGAGGAGGAACGGCTCCCTGGTCGTGAATGCCGTGGCGGTCATTGATGTAGTCGGGTGGCGGTGGGCCAGTCGAGTCGACGGGTACGGGCTTTGGCTCGTAGGACATGTTGGCAACAGGGTGGGTCTGGTCGAGAGGCTGCTGTGATTGTTCGTCCTTCTTCTTGGAGAAGAATGGCATGCTGGAGAGGAAGTGTGTAGATACCTTAGGTTAGGGGGTAGGTGGGCAAGAACTGTTGACAAGGGATGTAGAGATGGTTGTTGAGGAAAGTTGACGATGAAAGGCAAGCTGTCAACCAGCAGATGGGAATTGGGGCAGTCTATTGTATTAAAACAACCCACTGAAACCCACTGAATCAAAGCAGGGACCCAGGGCCAAGGTTAATTTAGGGAAGCCATGTTGCCTCCCAAACCGAGGGCTGCCAAGGAAGGCCTCCCACGTCCCTACATCACCCTAGTAGCGAGTCCGCCTCTTGCCTCTGCTTCTGGGGAAACTACAGGGACTCCAAGACCGATCCCACCGACGTCTGAGTACCCATGTCTGGATTGCCCAGGTGGGTAAGGGAGGCAGTGCCACATGATTCTGGCTTGTCTGGGTCACTCAAAGGTTTATTGTGTGTCCAGGCGCCGGGCGAGGGATTGCGGATCGTGATCCTTCGACATGGTACTCTCCTGGCTTTTGCTGTTTCTTTATTCCGCCTGCCGGGGCTCACATCAGACCCAGATTATACAGCGCTCCTGCCGGGGCTCTGCAATTATGCGAGAATAAGAACCAAGCCATCTGAGTCTTCACTTCAGCTCTGTCTTGAGTTGACTCCCCCAAGCCGATCGACGCGACCCTAAACATGGTTGGGACGGAGAAAAAGGAGGCCTTCCAAGCGCCGAGACGGATGAAGTCATCCAAGGGTCCTGGACAAGCGGCAGGGGCAACCTACAAGGTGACGTCGCTCGGAGACTCGTCATTGGTCAGTCAATTCTGGGGCTGTGGCGGTGCCAAGAATGCGCCACGTTACCCTGGTCGACGTTGCCACGCCGCTGTGCTTCAGGCAAGCCAACTGCACTGCAATCCAACACGACCACTGCTCCTCGGCTTGTAGAGCAAGACATGATGGCCGTAAATGTATTCTGTGAACGTCGGTGTCTGTGTTCCTCAAGGCTGCCATGGTAGGCCTTCCACTTTGATCCTAGACCAAACGCTGATTGGAGCTGAGACGTTTGCCAGAATCTTACCACCCGTACTCTTGCAATGCCTCGTCACATGGCATCATAAGAATAGCCCAATCGTGATATCCGTGGCATCCTCATTCGTAGCTTACTGTACACGAAATCACGGCAGTACGGACATACATTATAGTACACGGCTGACCACGCAACATGCCCCTCTCAGATTTGCTTCGAACCGCACAACCCATCGCATCATGCGTCACTCCCATCACACGCTCGTTGGCTTCTGCACCACAACCTCCTCCTCATCCGGATCCTCGATGCTCGTCCGTCGCTTGGCTTCAACTGCCTCCTGCACCCTGTTCTCCCGCGCTGTCATTGGTCCGACGTCTTCTCCGCTGCCCTCTTCCTTCTCCCTCTTGTCATCATGCAGCTCTGCGCCGGCCGTCTCATCCTTCTCGTCCTTGGTCCCGAATGGCCACAGCCCGTTGAAAGCCGTCTTGCCCTGCACCTGGCTGCCCCCGGGATGCACGGCCAACGGCTTGAGCAGTACCTTCTCGTTGGGATCCGTGCCGGGCGCTGACTCAACCTCGGGCATGGCAAAGTCGCCAAACTCCTCGTCATCGTCGTCGCCTTCACGCTCCGAGTCTGAATCCTCCGCCGTTTCGAACCGCTCGTTCTGCTTTCTCCGCACCATGCCACGCCACCAGGAACCGCGCGCCGAGGCACCCCACGTGTTCGTCACCGCATTAGCTGTTCGGCCTCCCGAGCGCCCATCATCCTCGTCGTCGCTGTCGACGTCGTCGTCCTCGTCATCGGCAAACGGATTACGGTTTCGATCAGGTTCGTCGCGCGACCCGGGCCGGTGAACGTCCTCATCCTCACCGTCGTCTCCGTGCCCGTCACCGCCACCACTGGATTTCTGGTGCATGGCAAGCCGCGCCGCCAGCTGCAGACGAGCCCGCGAGGGCGGAATGTTCAGAGGAGGCGGCGGAGGCGGCGGCGGCGGAATCGAAGGAGGGTTCATCGATGTCGATGACGATGGGTTGTTCAGCGGGTCGGTATAGGCTCGAAACTAACGCGGCTGTGTCAGCATAAAGAACAGCCCAGATAATGTGCTTGAAGACTGAAAGGAAAACCCATCCACAGGGCGATTCATTGTCGTGGAGCCCACAAAACCCGTACACCCTACTCGTACAACAACATAGCCCCAGCCATTCATCTCATTAACCCGCTAACATTACAGGTCCCCGTCTTGAGAATTGTCCAGGACACCCATCAACAAACATCCCCATTGCCCGCAACGCCCCCCTGCGTGTTGCCCCTCGTCTCTCTCGTCTCGTACTCAAACAGGGCACCGCTCATGTCGTCACATGCCGTGGCTTCACGGTTGCCATGTTTCAGATAGGCCTCATACTCATTAGGGAGCTGCCTGTGGTTGAGCATGGTTCCTGCACTTTTGCCATGTGTGACTCACGTCGGGATATTTCGTAATCCATGCGTCCCAACCAGGAGGACCAGCACGGCATGCGTACTACGCTTGACCTCTGGCAGCCTCGTCCTCCGCGTCCAACCCGTCGGACAGGGGATAGCGGGGCGGTTCTGCCGCCGTGTGATGTGAACTCCAGAAGTCGGAACTCACCTCGTTAGCAACGTCTTCATCGTTGTCATCTGCGTCGTCATCGTCTTCGTCACTGGAGCTCCCGAAGCCTGACATCAAAGTGCCGGCGCTGATAGCGAATGGCCCAATACCGTTGTTATCCTGCTGTTCGAGGCCACCGTTGAGGCCAGCTTCGGCCAGGGCATTGGAGCCACTGTTGCTCTGTGAGTTGCTGTTGAAAGACGAACCCAGCCCGGACAGACCAGCCGAGGCAAGCCCGTTGCCGGACACACCGGCACGGTTGCCTAGTGCGACTTCGGGCCGCACGCCTCCCAGAATTGCGTTGTCTCGTTCCCTTGTCTCGGCAAGGGCGCCCTCGACATAACTGATCCAGTTCTGATCCATGACGCGGTCGAGGACAGTTTCAGACAGCAGCTCGGGCGGATGGCGTTCCGTAAACTTGACCACTTCCTCGGCGATCAGAGTTAGATGGCCCATGTAGCCCATGCGTGTCTTCATCCTGGCTTGCGACTCGTCGCTGGCTAGCTGGCCGTTGATGATGGCAGTAGTAATGTCGGCGGCCTCAAACAGCGAAATGGCCAGGGTTGGGTTGAAGCCACGGTCCATGGGACCATTGAAAACCTGTTGCACAATATCATAGACAACGTTATGCAAGAAATTGTTCCAGGGGTAGCCAAAGAAGAAGGACTGCGTATCGTTAGCTATGGTCCGCTGCTGGGGTTTGGAGGAGAACTTGGTTGAGGCTGGACTTACGAGAATGCTGGGAACCACACGATACTCTACGAACTGCATCTTGAGATAATCGCCAACAACAGGGCTCAAGTCTTCCTGTTCCGGTCTCTGGGGGATGGCTGGGGGTTCCGTGGGCGGTGAAAGCGGTCTCAGAATCGCTTCACCTGTCGTATTCGTTTCTCCAGTCGTCACGTCTTCAACCGAAGAACTGGGAGGCGTAGCGGCATCGGAAACCGTTGATGCCTCGGGTGCAGGCGGCGCCGGGAGTGGTTTGTCCGTGTCGAGCTTGTCGACGGTTGTCAACTCCTCCTTGTCGATCACAGATTTGGCAAACAGAGGAGCGGGAACATCTGCTGCGTTGCTGACGTGGAGGGACGCGGGTGCCGCCTCAAGGGGTGCGGGTTCCTTATCTGAGGGCAGCTGTTCTGGCTCGGATACAGTGGGAGTGTATGTGACGGACGAGTCAGTTTCGTCACCCTTGGCACTCTGGTCGTCAGAAGAGGCGCTTGAGTTTTTGTCCAAGTCCAGCTGTCGCACTTGTACAGTGGTCTTGTCAAGCAATTCGTCCGCTGCATCGCCAGAGGTATTCTCGCCGGTTCGATTAGCAGCTACCTGCGCAGCTTCCTCAGGCTTCTGAACAAGCTCCTCAAACTCCTGTTTGGATTCTGATTCTGCCGAAACTGCTGGTGGAGTCTCAGTTGGCGGTGCGGCTGCCTTCGCTTTGGTTGGTGACAGTGGGGCGACGACGAGGTCGGGGTCCTCAAAGAGAGGTTCTGTGGCCTTAATGTCCGCAACTGCTGGTTTTGGCGAGCTAAGGGGTTCATCGACGAAATCGTCGCCGTTCTTCGCCAGGAAGCTGGATGCTGCGGGCGCAACGGAAATCTCTTCCTCGGCTTTGACAAACTCGTGCGACGTGTCTTCATTCATCTCGCGGCTGGGTTCGACTTCTTCGAAACCGTCGTCATCCGAGATGTTGGTCACCTCGAGACGTCGTCCTTCTTCGGGCGAAGACTGGCTGACGCGCATTGTCATATCCTCCATGGTTGACGGCGCTTCCTCGCCCCTATTAGGAGACAGTTTGCCTTCAGTTCTCAGCCGTTGGCGCTCAGCATCTCTAGTCGCAATGACTTCCTCGGAGCCGACCTCGTTCAGGAGACCCATATTGCTGCAGTGAAGCAGCTCGGCCATGAGCTCGCATGTCTTGAATCTGTCGAAACCCAACGGTTCGATCTTCTCGCCGAAGGTTGAGTTGATCTTTTGCTTGTGCGAAGGTGCGTGCATGATCAGGTTGACGAAATCAGGCACATGCTGAGCGAAGAGGCGAAGTAGCGTGCCAAGGTAGATCGGATCCCGACTCGACGGAACGGAGTGCGTCTCAGCGCCGACGTCCGGATCATAATCAGAGTTGTTCTTTCGAATCACCTCGATGACGATACCGACGCCCACTGTTAGAGGGTTGCCTCCGCTCAGCATATACTTGATGAGTTGCTCCACACACTGGTGAGAGACAAGTTGCCTGGTCAATTCATTGGGGCCAATGCACTGCTGGTCATTCTGTGAGGCGTTTGCCGAAATAGTGATGATGGCCTTTATAAAGTCACCAGCCGCTGTTTGGACAACCCAATTGTGTTCGGGCCCCAGACATGACAGCAAAGTAGGAATCACGTCCTGAGAGTACAGCCACTGTTGACAATATTAGCAAAAGAGCAGGTGGAGGAAAATGCGCACAATTCACCTCCACGATCCCATGTCCGCCTTCGGTACGGTCGAGAGCGATGATCTTGAGCAGGAGGTCCATGATCATGGGACATTCGACATGACGAAGGAGATCGGCTGTTGCGTCAGGGAGTGACTTGAGCAAGGCGATCATTTCCTCCGTCTTCTTATCAAATAAGGCCTCATTGACCTTGGTGAAATAGCTGGCCTGGAGGGGGTCCAAGGGTGTCGGGCGCTTCAAAAAGGTCCAAAAGTGTCGCACCAGGGGTTTGTTCTCCATCATGGCTTCATGGATGGACCAAGCGTCAGAAGAGAGGACCTCGGCAGCCACGTAGGCGTACCGATTGCGCTTCTTCTCTGACTCCTCCTCTGCATCGCTTTCGGAAGCCTTGGAAGAGGCTCGTGGGCGCGAAAAGGGGCGCAGGAGACCCTTGCCTTTATTATCTTCATCTTCCGTGTCGTCGTTCTTAGGCGGGGCAACAACTTCGAGCTTTGGTGCTACAACGTAGGCCAGGAGCTTCTGGAGGACTTCATCCTGGCGGAGGTAATCTATGAGTTTCGCATTATGCTGCTTGAGCTCCTGAATTAGATCGCTCTCGTCGAGTAAATCCTCAACCGTGAACTCGGGCTTCTCTAGGATGGTATCGATTGTGGAAATGTTGGCGTAACCGCCAAATCGCCAGAACATGGTGACGGTTGTGGCGGGCCTCGTGGGTCACAGCTCCGGCGAGACCGTTCCGGGGCTGTCTAGACGGGGTATATCGTTGTCGGGATTGATTCGGCTGTGCGGCGCAGGGACACGTGCGACTCAGCGAGGTCCTGACGAGCGACAGCAGCTGCGTTCAGGTTCTTCGATAACTCGTGTCTATACGTTCGTCCTCAATGATATAAAAGGCCGGGTTGGGTATCGATCTGCCGCTGTAGATGTAATCAGAACTGCGACCATGTGTTAGCAAGAGGTGAGCACTGCGGGGTGCGGCATTAGGACGCCTTCGTCGAGTGTAAAATGCCCAGTGGCTCCGCAGCCTTGCAGATTGAGGCAGCAGTGCTGCAAAGTATGGCAATCGGCATAGTCCGCAGTAGAGACAGGTCCATGGGCGAGATGGATGGGGTTCACTGCACATACAAATGAAGATATGGTACAGAAGTATGTCCTCTGAAGCAATGTTTGTCGCACAAATCGACGTTCGCGGGGCGGTGCGCCGATCTGATTGGAAATTCCGGTCCTCGGTCGCCGTCAGTTTGTTAATCCGAGGTCTCGGGGAGGCCTTTGTCCTCTGTTGTTGTTGCGTTCGTGCAGAGAATGATTGCGCGGAAAGGCGTCGGGCAGTCAAGCAGTCAAACGATTCTTCGTCGTGTTTTGCAGACTCCAGGTCGGCGGAGATGAGTCAAAAGACGTCGTTGGGTCAAGGAGGGTTGGAATCGCTCGCTGTGGGATGCAGAAGGTGTAGCGTGATGGTGACCAGATTGGGCCGCCAGAGAGTAGCCAGTTCGTCAAGGGGGGTGGTTGGCACTGGTCGCACAGTCCGATGACTGAGACGGGCTCAATGTGGGTGTGATGAGGGTGGTGCCTTGACCTGGGTCTCACGGTGCTCCGAGTCGAGGTCACGGTGGTAGTGAGGAGGCACTGGCAAGTTGTTTCTGGTTGGGCTGAAGTGCAGTGCCAGCGTGGGATGAAGGTCGCTAGCGCTGGGCTTACCTAATGTAGGTGATGTATGTATGTGTGAGGAGACGATTGGGGGGTGTCTGCGGCGCCTCTGAACCTCGAGGATGAAAGGTGAGGGAGAGGTCGATGTGGAGCGACCAAGTGGGCGAGAGGGCAAGGCAATTGAACCGACTCGGGTGGGTAAAGGAGAAACAACCAGGCATGTGCGATCGATCATGTTCCGCAAAAGAGAAACAGGCTTGTTTCTTGCGACGGCCAGAATTGGGAACTGCTGCTCGGCAATCTCCTCCCTTTCGCTGCCTTCGCCGTACCAAAGGCAAGGTTCGTACCTGGCCTTCTGATACCTTCCCGCGTGTGTTGCCAGGGATCATGAGTCGGAACATTCGCCGAGGTAGTTTGGCACCAAGTCAATGCGAGCAGGTACTTATGAGCATGTCACTGACCCAAATCAATAGGGGGCACCTGCTGTCTGCCTCCCCGCCCACGCGTCAGCACATGCCACGCTTGCACACGACAATTACATGTCGAGGATGACGGCATGGTATGCGTATCTCCCTTCCTAATTCTAGGTAGCCTTGCATATGTCCAAATATGAACATAATCACCGATACTGAATGAACAGATAGGGCTGAGAATGCCTCTCAGTTCAACACCGCACCGAGCAGCTTGACCGACGTAAAGCCCCTTGATGAGGCACCTAAGCAACGGTACCAAGGTACCTAACACTCTCATCCGCTGTGTGTGTGTGGGGGGGGGGGGGGGGGGGCCCGGTTCACCCTGACGAATGCGTCACGTGAAGATAGGACGGCCGATAAGCTCATTGACCGTCTCCCTACCTCGTACCTGGCAGGCAGTACATAGTAAAAAGAAAGTCACGTCACGTCCTGCCTTGAAGGGCCTCTCCCAACGCCACCTGGTCTACGCGCCCCTCCTCGCACAGCACACATCTGATGGTGCCAAGGAATCAGCGACCATGTCTGCGTTTCCTATGTTCGATCCCTCTCGCCTCACGAAGAAGTCTGCCGCTGCGCAATACTCGTCTGATTCTGAGGAAGACAACGACGACGAGTTCACCACCTCGATTGTCGATCCCGCCGCTGGAGATGACTTCCATAACTCGAATCCACGGAAACGACGTCGCGTTGGGGAGTCCAAGGACCGCGCAGCTTTGGGTATCTTTGCCTCTGACAGCGAGGATGACGGCCCGGGCAAACGCTGGAAGAAGAAGACGCTTCGCGGCAAGGGCATGAGTTTCGTATCTACAGGGACAATGGCCAACGCCCAAGACGAAAAAGAATATTCGGACGACAGCGATCGAAACGGACCACCAGCAGCCGAGGATGATGACGAGGAAGAGGAAGAGGAAGAGGCCGCTGGGGTTGGCCTGGGATTTCGGTCAGCAACGTATGGCGGGCTCGGCTTCGCACCGGCGACTAAAGACGAAGATACAGAGATGCAGGGTCAAGATGGTACCCCATACAAGCCTTCCTTCGTGAAAACAAAATTTGACGGGCGCAACCCACTGGGCCGTGGGTTCGTACCATCATCAGCGCGACAACCTGTGTTGACAAACTTCGAGGATGATGAGAAGCCGAAGAAACCGACTATTGCACGGCCAAGTGCTTTTGCGCCGTCTCGAGACGGCAAGGGCAACACAAGCAAGCCGAACCCCAAATCTTTTGGGGCGCGCATGATGGCCAAGATGGGCTACGTCGAGGGTACCGGTCTTGGTAAAGAGAGCCAGGGACGAAACGTCATCATTGAAGCCAACCTTCGACCTCAAGGTGTTGGTCTAGGTGCGGTCAAGGAAAAATCCGTGTCTGAACGGCGTGAAGAGAAGCGGCAGGCCGAGCTGCGCGGCGAGGTCGTCATCGATTCGGACGAAGAAGAGAGGAAGAAGAAGCGCGAGAAGAAGAAGAAGCTGGGCGCCAGTGGTGTCAGCAGTGGTACCAGTACTCCTCGACGACAGAAGACGGCATTCATCACGGCAGAGGAGATCAAGAGGACGGCACCCGGTCTACACATTCCTGATGCTTTTGCGCCCATTCTCGACATGACAGGCCCAGGCAACAAACTTCTGACATCGGCCTCTGGATTGTTAACACCCACATCTGCCGCCGCGCCTGAATCGGCTGAAGCGATAGAAGCACGCAAAATAGTCAGGCGAGCACATGCCGACTTGGCGGCTTTCTCGGAGGAATGGCGGAGTCTCGAGGAGCGGAAGAGCTGGGTCGAGCTAGAGCTGCGACAGCACGAACAGGAGACAGCAGACTTGGCCGCTGACCTGGAAAGAATGCAGGTGTTTGCCGGCATCGTCACTAACGAGCTGCCGGTGCCACCGAGTGGCAAGACAGGATCCGATGTCTTCAAAAGGCCATCGATGCCGTTGGCCCTCCCAGTAGCGAGGTCACGGATATCGCCGTGTCAGCGATCCACCCATTCTTTCGCGACCCAGACTGGATTCTGCTGGAAGAGCCGGAACGCTTTGCTACCGAGCTTACGATATGCGTGGCCTTCTGACCAAGTCTGCAACAACGAGAGGACCATGATCAACTGAACGCCACGGCGAACGGCCTCAACGACACGGACCTTTATCGCCAACATCACAAGCGCAACAACACCCTATGAGACTATGATGTACAAGCTTTGGTACCCCAAGGCCAGGGGTGGCATCCGAGACTGGGACGTGTACGACCCTGCACCCCTTCTAGCAGTGCTAGAGGCATGGAACTCTCTACTGCCAGCGTTCGTACGCGCTCAGTTCCTTCAGGACGTGGTACGGAAGCTGGAGACAGCCGTCAGCGAATGGAACCCGCGCAAGAAGCGCCAGAGCTACAAGCTCCCTCACCTGTGGCTTTTCCCCTGGTTGCAGTACCTTCCGTCCTACCATCTGGATCCAAAGAGCACCGGCCTTGTGGCCGATGTGCGGCGCAAATTCAGGCAACTTGTTGACGTGTGGGAATTTGACAGGGGCGTCGTGCCTGGTCTCACGCAGTGGCGCGACGTTCTGGGAAGTCAGTGGCAGCCGCTCATTATGTCGCATGTTTTGCCGAGCATGGGGCGCTACCTGCGGGAGAATTTCCGCGTCGACCCTGGCGACCAAGAGCCTTACCTCCCCATGCTCACAGGGACGCTTAAGTGGTCCAGCGTGCTGGGATCCAAGGTCCTGGCTGAAGTCATCGTGGCCGAGGTGTTCCCGCTCTGGCACGACAAGCTAGGCGAGTGGCTTCAGCTGGAGGAGGTCAATCTTGAGGAGGTGTACGCATGGTACGAGTGGTGGAGGGACCAAGTGTTCCCAAAGGAGTTGGCCACGCTGCCTGTGATTACAAAGGAGTTTGACAAGGGATCACTGACAATCGAGAGGGCGCTTGAGAGGATGTAGCGAGCAGAGGAGAGCGCCAGGAGACAGGCGCCGCAGAGTGCAATAGATACCCAGAAACCACGAGTCTCCCAATCATGAACATTGACCCAAGGCGAAACAAGTACAAGCAAGCGAAGTTGAAAATGCAGAGGCGCCCAACGACCAGGAACAACGCAGAGTGATGGAAATCAAACGACGCATGAATCAAATGAGATCACGGCGTCCGGGGCAGTTCCGAGCAGTGGAGTCCACTAGGCGCTTCCAGCTCTCTTCGTGTGAAGGACCACATCCACGCCAGAGAGGGCGCTGGCTGGTGTAGTCAACATTGGGTTTTAAAGCCTTGTGGCTTTCCCCCCGTGTGTTTTGGGGCGACACCCCGGCCGGGGAGATATCCAGACTAAGGGTATGCCGACGTGACTGGTGGTTGGCGTCGAGACCAGCCGGGACAGGGATCAAGCCCTGCAGGATGAAACGATAATAGCAACGACGCCACGTCGGGCGACTTTCTCAGGTCCATTCTCCTCCTCTGGCGCAATGGAGTGGCTTGCGTTCAGGATATCAACCCGGGTTGGGGGGTCTGCAGGAGTCACATCCTGAAGCTCCAGTCTGAGAGCTGGCGGACAACATTCCGATTGTGGTTCGACAGAATTGCGGCGAGAGCCTGTGAGCATGCTACATGCTAGAACTGCTGCTCTCCTGTATGCTCTGCATCAGCTTGGTCCTGGCAGAAATGCCCTTCTGCTACTCGATCGGACGTTGGTACAGTTGGAGAAAATGAGGAAGAAGGAAACACAAATGGCAACACGGAAATGCACCCATTGCGCCTTCGTCGCAGGTTTGAACCGGGGAACGGCGATCAGACCCGATGGACCCAGGGCTGGCTGGCTGGGCGCTTCTACGACTGTCCCAACCCTGGCTTCCTGTCGCCTGCAATTGCATCCTACGGGCATTTACCAGACGATCGGTGGGATCTTCGCAACTCCCCCACCCAGTCGCGAGCGGAACGTGCCTGTGATGGCGGCTCCCGAGCTGCTTGTTGTACCATTCAAGGGCGTTCCTTCGTATGCATCGGGCTGAGCTGGACAGGTGATCGAGATCTTGATTGACCGTTGTTTGAGCATGATGATGCCCATGTGTCCAAACATATCCTAAAAGTATCCATGACGATCGCAGCATATCGTTTGCACGCATTTGCACGCATGACAGAATGATGCTTCTTTTACATTTCAAACTTAAGCTCATCATCTCCAACCCAGCAGTAGTTCCCGTCATTAAGTGCCATCTGATTTCCCTGTTGACTTGACCAGACGGTTCCACCATCCACACACGACCCTGCCTCTGCAACAGCACGCGGCGCTTGGCATCGTCTCATCACAGTCCCAAACATGGGGGGCTTCGACCAGGGTGTCGGCACTTGAGCCCACATGCGCAGGACCAACAACCAGCAGTAACACTTAGCATCGTCTCAGTCCAGCGCATGGCCAGCTTTGCAGGCTGCTGCTGGAGCAGGCCCTTGTCTCTCGTGTCCCTGTGGCCGATGCGTACGGGCCTGCATCCGAACTTGGCTGAGCTGCCTTGGATTGTACGGCCAGACTCTGGGATCTCGCCACTACCCTGGTTCACTGCCTGGGCACCTACATATCATCGGCCGCTCGCCTGGCCTGGTTACCACATGGCTTTATTTCTGAAGTCTCGAGTCTTCCAGGGCTACGGCGACATCGATTTGCCAACCTCTCCCGCCACATTCCTTTCGTGCGTACGCCTTGAAGGCTTCGTTCCTTAGCCCAGGCGGTTCTTTTTTTCTTCCGTCCAGTTTGATTTCCTTCGAGACGAATTCCAGGCGGGTTCCTGGCAGAAAGAATTATTGTAATCATGTCAGAAAGATCGTGTCCCGTGTCCGGCTCCCTCGGTGGAAGATGTCCGGCTGGCAACGGTTCCGTTGCTGGGAGTATCTCCAGACAGCGCGTCGGTCCACGAGGCTGTTCCTTTTCGGGCTACACGCAACCGGGCGATCTTCACTCTGCCTTTGATGTAAGTTTTGGTTGTAACAAGGGTCAAGAGAAACTCCCGGTCACCTGCTGACTCGACGACCTCAGATTCCCCGCGGTGTCGACGTAGACGAGTGGCTACGTGACCGCGAACGCAAGGCCATCAACGAGATTCTTTATTCAGACATTCCCTCGGCCAACTTTGTCGCTCAGGTCAAAAACGTCGACACTCTTGTCGCCGATGACAAGGACCTGCTTGCCGTCGCACTCGGCGCTCCCGCTCGCCAGGTCATCCTTCGCGCCGAGAGCATCGGCCAGCGCACAGGGTGGAAGGACGGTTATCTCAGCGGCGAGTATGGCTTTTGCGCCCCAGACTCAAACGAAGCCGCCGGGGCTCTCGCTGGATGCCCCGGCCGCGTGTGGTCCGATCTTTGCGAACGCATGCCCGGTTGCGTGTCCCGAGGCCGTGTGCGTGAGTCCGTCGCCGCTCTACCCCTCGTCGAAGGCACTGAAGACACTATTCCTGACCAGGCTCTGTGGGCGGCGATCGTCGCTCTGGGCATGCTGTGCTCGATCTATCGCTACGAGGACAAGAATGACGGTTACGACGGCGTCAGCACCAACACGACATCGACCAAGCCCAACGTCGAAATGAGCGATGATCTTGGCCCCGAGCTCATCGGCATCCCGCGCAGCATCGGCCTCCCCTACTGGCAGGTCTCCCGCCGCATGGGCCGCGCCATTCCGCACCTGACCTTCTTCGACCAGGCCTCTCACAACATCCGCGTCCGCGACCCGACCTCGATCCACCCTTACGTGGGACGCTTCGACAACACCGACCTGCGATGGCCCATGTTTGGCGAGCGCACCGAGATAGCCTTCCTCAAAGGCTGCGCCGACACATCAGCCTCGTTCCAGCACGGGCCCGACGCCATCGCCGCGTGCCAGGAGCATGTCATGAACCGCAATATCGAGGGTTTGCTGCGCGAGATGGTCCGCCTCAAAGAGATTCTCGAGCGCATGCCCAACGCCTTCCATTCCATCTCGACCAACCCCAACTCGGGTGACAACTTTGTCTCAGCCATGGAGTGGGTGCGCTGGGGCAAATTCTCAGCGCCTCTGTCAAAGAGGTGCCCTGCTGCGTCGGGACTTCAGTTCCCGCCCTACCTGCTCATGGACGCTTTCCTCGGAAGAAAGAGATACGACTCGTTCCTCGGCAACGAGGGCCTTCACCTGCGTGCGTGGCTGCCCTCCAATCTGCGGGCTTTCATAGCTGCCGTCGAGTACCACTACCGTATTCCCGAGTTTGTCAGGCAGTCGGGCGATCCCCGTCTCATGGGGGTACTGGACGGCATCATCGAGGCCTACACGGGCGAGCGTGGCTTCATGGGCACCCATCGGTACAAGGTTTTCGGCATCCTTGAGGTCGCCTCTAAGACGGGCCGCACCGAGACCAACGGAGCTTCTGGTGCCGCCGATGGTACGGGCCGGCCGTGGGAGGAGGTCCATCGTCAATTCTCGGACGCCATGAAAGAGCGCCTCGAACCGTTTCGTGGCAACATCCCCGTCGAGCCGCATCAGATGCGTGGTACCTTTGAGGAGTGCCGCTACACGTCGCGCGTGCTCCGCCGTTCCTTTGTGGATTCAGACTCCGAGCGGTCCATAGCCTGTGTGACGCTCGATCTCCACAACACGGGCATAACCTTCCAGCCCGGTGATCGCCTGGCCGTCATGCCACTGAACAGCTGGGAGGAGTGCGCCAAGGTAGCTGCCGCCCTTGGCCTCGATGACATGTTGGACGCGCCGGTACAGCTTGACAGCCGGTGGTCCCGATTCGCAGACCACTTGGACACCGTCGCCAACCACGGGGTCGCCCGCCTCCCAGGTAGCGCCAAGTTGACGGTCAAGGACATTCTTCGTAGAGGACATCTCGCGCCTTTGACCCAGGAACTCGTCCTCAAGATTCATTCCTTGCTGCGCGCCTCCTCCAACACAGTTCTTCAGGTCCTGGCCACGGATGAGTGGCCCGTCCGTGGCACTCTGGGGGATCTTCTCCAGGCTGCCGTGCTTGACACGCCCATGCACGTCTGGGACCAGGCGTTTGAATTATCGAGGGACGTTGCCTGGTTGACCGATCTTATCCCCGTCGAGGTCCCACGGACGTATTCCATCTCCAACTGTCCCGACGAACTGCTCCCCGGCACTGTCGACTTGACAATCTCACGCGCCGAGTACAAGCTCTGCTCGACCTTTGCTGGCAATGCTTCTGTTCCCAGGTCTGGCGTCAGCAGTGGCTTCCTGAACCCAGCCGTCGGCTCGGCTGGCGACTTCATCACGGCAGAAGACGACATTCTCGTGGGCGTCTCTCGTCCCGTAGCCTTTCAGCTGCCCCTCGACGAGGCAGCACCCTGTGCCTTCTTTGCGGGTGGCAGCGGCATTGCACCCTTCAGAAGCTTCTGGCAGTCCCGCGCGGGGCGGGCCGTCGGGCGCAACATTCTTTACCTGGGCGTACAAACCCGTGAGAAGTTCTGCTACGAGGACGAGCTGCGGCGTTATGTCCATGCCGGTGTCATGGAGGTCCACTTGGCCTTCTCTCGCGACAGCCGGGGCCTTGCCTACGACAGCGTCTCGCGTGACCTAGTTGAGCGACGCATGGAGCCACGGTACATTGACGCACTCATCGCTGAACAGGGTGCTACCGTGTGTGATCTTGCCATGTCCAAGAAGCAAGGCGGACTCGGCGGGCATTTATACATTTGCGGATCCGTTGCCGTCTTTGATTCCGTCATGAACGGCCTGCGCAAAGCCATCTACAACCACCGCACAGCCACGATGGAGTCAACTGACCTCATTATCAACACGGCCTTTGCCGAGCGGCGCATCATGCTCGACGTCTTCATGACGCCCAAGCCCTTGCCCTGCAACAAGCCTACAATTCCCCTGTCACAGCTTGCGCTCCACACGGGCCATCGCCCTGGAAGCCGAATCTGGATCGGCGTGCACGGCAGTGCTTACGATGTGACCGACTTCTGCCCGATGCACCCGGGCGGCACGTTGATCCTCAAGTCCAACGCTGGCGTTGACTGCTCTAAGTCGTTCGACAACCTCGCGCACACCAACAACCCCGAGGTCGCAAGCCTCTTGACCAAGTATTTCGTTGGCCACCTCACGCCGAAGCCCGAGTTTCACGACGGCGGCGAACTCAGTGGACTGTACGACCTGTGGGCTGACTACCTCAAGACGACGGTTGAGACGCTTGTGGCACAGCAATTTGAGATGGAGGACCTCATGGGCTCGTCCTTATGGTTCCAGGAGAACATGATTAACATCATGGGGGTGCGCATCTTCTACCAATACCAGTCCCGCCTGCTACAGTCGGGCTTCTCGGCACTTTTCGGCCCCAAGTTCCAGGAGCTCGTGCTCAAATTGTCATTCGCCATGGCCAGCGCAGCGTCATCGGCAGGGTCCGACACAAAGCTACCGGACATTCTGGGTGTGGTCGCACGTGCCAAGACGTCAGCGGATGCCGTGGCAACATCCAAAGAGGTGGCCCTCGTCGGCCAGTACGTGTGCAACAGCGAACCGGCGCGTTTTCAGGAGCGAGGCATCATGGATTACGCCGGGAGGTCCGTGAGCCTTGATATGGCGTTGCTCGAAGACATCAGGGAGGAAGCGTGTCATGGTATGGACGCCTTCGGAACCGTCATGGAGCTCGAAGCGACATCGGACGCGCAACGTGTGGCGGCCATGTGTTCGTTTCTCATGCAGGTGTTGGAGCGCATGGCGAAGCGGCTCGAAGTGTTCTATGCGCAGCTGGCGCAGTGCTCTATCTACAGGCCCGAGCTAGAGCGCAACCCAGCACGTACGCGCTGGGAGCTCGTCAGGCGGCGCATTCGAGACGGATCGCTGTTCGTGTTGGCGCGGCGAGCCGTCATGGAGGTACAGCCGACATATCGGCCGGCGAGGGGCGACGCGGTTGACTTTGACACCGTGCTCTCGCGTGTCCAGCAGACGGTGCGCAGCGCGGCACTGCCGCCGTCGCCACCCCCCGAGACAAAACTCCATGAATCGATGCCACTGAATGAACGCCGGCGAGCGAGAGCGCAGGTGCCGCATGGGGCTCCCTCGGCAGTCGAGCGATATGAAAATGGTAGCGCGATGCGGCGCATGTCTTCGTTTCTGGACAAAAATGCCAAGGCGCTGCGACGACTCAGCGGAATGCCGGCGCTGCCACAAGTACTGGATCTCGAGCAGATTATGAAAGCAGGGCAGGACCACATGGGGTCCAGAGGTGGTATGCCGACGCCGCCATCCAGTCGTGGCTCGAGCCGATCGCCCACACGGGGAGTCGCCGAGGATCTCATGTCAAGGATGAAGCTGAACCGTAGGGGAACAAGTCGCTCAGACTCATCGCTCAGCATGCAAAGGCTGCCGCCTGCGATGGAAGAACCGCTCGACCCGGTAGACGCTGGGGCAGCTATCCGGTCCATGGTGGGCAAGATGAACCTGCGTACACGCAGCACAGTCGGGGTGCCATCGTCGCAAGGGCCAGGTGTGCTATCGGCGGAGGAGAGAACAAGAGCAAGAAGCCGGTCGTCGGGACACAGCGCAGCAGGGTCAATCAGCCGGCCTCGAGGATCGACTAGCACGTTACGGTCGTTTCGCCTGAGAGAGCTCGTCGAGGGGGAGAACCATGTACAGCCCACTTTCTAGGACTGCAAGGGGATACTGATACTCGCCAACTTAGGTAGATGACCAGGTTGATTCGTCGCAGAAAATTTGATAGACGCTGATACGGGAAATTCAAGCCAAGAATCATTGGCTGACTGCAGAAAGATCTCGGTGATGATGATGCTGTTCGTCTATCTGCTCACTCCTTTCTTCCTCATGCTACCTAGTTTGGGGAAGGTACGAAGCACGAAGCACCTGCTTACGTGAGATGGCTCAGGGGCACCTGCCTTCACTCGTTGTTTGGCCAGTCACAGGTCGGAAGCTTCCCCCAGAGCCGTGCCTGCACCTGAAGTGAACCTACTTGAGCCCGAGGCAGTAGGGCGACTGCTCACCTGGGCTCGGCATCATGCCTTGTATCGGCATCTCGGTCCTGCCCCTCTACAAGGCGTCTGCTGCCCAGCTTCTACTTAAAAATGGTCCGTCACGTATTCTCTGTCGTGCTTCTCTTTTTCTATGTCACCGTCTACCTCCGTGTAAGTCTGATGCTGCCAGACAGAGTCTGTCGTTCGTCGACCTTCTCTGTCAACATCACACCCCTGTCCTGGCCAACCCCTCCCCCCTCGGCCTGTATCTGCGACGAGAACTATCAATGCCATGAGTACCATGAGTGCACGCGACGTACGCTGACCATCCTGCGCCCTACGCCCAGTTTCTGTCCTGGCAGCGACCACAACCCAGGTTGAGAACCTAGAACTTCTCTCCTTCATCTTCTTATTTCGCGTCCCAGCAGACCTGGCATCATGTCGATCACCAGCACGGCGACAGCAGAAAATAGCAACGGCGTATTCGTTGCCGGCGACCAGTTCAAGCCGCTGCCTCGTCACCAGCCTCCTTTCCTAGCCCGCGTCTTGTTGGCCAGCAAGCTCTCGGCAATTCAGACCGTCCTCGGCCAGCTGGCCTGGTATGGCAGTTGGCGCGACTACTTTTACCCCCCCCGAAATACGGCCTGACCTTGTCAAGCGATATGAGGTTCGGCCTGCGCTGCAAGTCCGGTAGGTTTGAACAGCTTGAGTTGTGACATCTGCCGAAAGCACCACTAACCTTTTCAGCATCTTCTTCCCCGCTTCGTACGACAAAACTTCCCCAAATCCCCTCCCCACCGTCTTCACCATTCATGGGGGCGGCTTCTGCATCGGCAATTCCATTGATGACGATGTCTGGAATCGCACCTTTGCCGATTGCCATGAGGCTCTCGTCGTGAGCCTCGACTATGCCAAGGCTCCCGCACACGCCTACCCTGGGCCCCTGCATGACCTTGAAGGCCTTTACCACGCCGTTCTCGCCGACGAGAGTCTGCCCATTAATCGCCAGCAGACGGCGCTCCTCGGATTTAGCGCCGGTGGCAACCTCGCTGCCACTCTTTGTCAGCTCGAGTCTCGCAAGGCCCGCGAAGGCAAGCCATCAGCCGTGCCTCGCGCCGTCATCCCCATCTATCCGCCTCTCGACTTTTCCGTTGCAGTTCCCGACAAGAAGCCATCGCGTCGGTTCAAAGAGGGTCTGCTCCCGGGTTTACGGGGTGAGCGCCGCGACTACGTCGCTGACCTTGCGCCCCTGTTTGACTGGGCCTACATTCCCTATGGACACGACCTGCGCGACCCGTTGCTGAGCCCCTGGCACGCCAAAAAAGAAGACCTGCCGGCCAACATCTTTGTTGTGGCAGCTGAGCTCGATTTTCTTGCCTCAGAAGCCTGGACGTGGGCGACCCGACTGGCAGGGCGCGAACCCGTCTCGGGCATTCCTGGACGGCCCGAGGTGGCTAAGACGGAAGAGCTCGAACTTGCGGACGAGAGATTTGCGTGGACGAGCGAGGATGGCGAAGGGAGCAAGCGGTGGCTGCTCGTACCAGACGTGCTGCATGCCTTCGACATGCACCCATCGAGTGCCATGGTCTCGGACGCTGTCACGCTGCGGGATGGCAACGCCAAGGCGGTCAAGGTCATCCGGGTTTTGGGGCAGTGGCTTCAAGAGACGGTGTGGAAGGGGGCTCTGTAACGCGGCAATACCTGTTTTGCGATGCCATCTGGAGGGCATTTGGATTTACGTTTGATCCTTCCTGGCTAGCTATTGCAGTGATAAATCTATGTTACTAGAAACCCTGGATCGCAGCCAAGAATTCCTAGAAACTAATGACACGAAAGAAAACTACCTAGACATCTAAGTCCAGAGACGAACATATCTTTAAAATTATCAATGAAGCAACGAGCGTGGCCAGATATAGCACATGAGACAAAAGTCGTCTGCCATTCGCTGCTGGCCAGGCTCGCTTGCCTCGAAAAGGATCGAACTCGTCTGCGTTTCCAGGATTATCTGCCCGCGCGACGAAGCGGACAGTAGCGGGTCATCTCGAGAATCCTCCGCGGTCTCGAACCTTGACGTGACGACACGGACGTATACTAGAAATATACAAGGCTACTGTTCATTGCCATAATGAGACGGAGGAGCTTGATCCCTGGCCCTTTGGCTGCGGAAAGAGGAAGTGTTCGCCAAGAATGTGGAATGGGTTCGTCGACACAAGGTAAAAGATCAACAGTGTTGTGGTGGGGGGGGCGGGGAGGGGGCGGTTGGAGTTCACATTCAAGAGCTTGAGTACAGCTGAGATAAGGTAGCGGATAACATCGCGGTCAGATAGTAGAAGGATAGGCTGCGTGACGTCAGTTTGGAGATGAGGCGCGGAATCCTTCTTGATCCTTCGCGGGAAGGATGACTTGCGACTCAAGCATGCTGTTGTCGCCTTTTGTACCCGATTTTGGGTCAGGTGCAGGGCCATCCACAGCGTGCGCTAAGGTATGTGCCTTAGTGCTTGTAGCTTGTTGCAAGAACAATTCATCAAGGGAA
>NW_003315026.1:1112900-1134633 GCF_000150825.1 Verticillium alfalfae VaMs.102
CACCCAGATAATGACACGGATAACCTGGTGATCAGGTCCAAAACATCATGATTAAGATAGGTGCCTGATGGGACGCCTTGACCGATCCAAAATGAGATTCACGAGATGCCGCTTGCCGCGTAAAGCATGCGAAGAAGAAAGCCGATTCCTTAGGATCGCGAGCTCCGCCACTCTGATCAGTGTCGTCGGACGACGATCGTGCCGGCGGGAAAGAGGTGAAGAATCCAGGGTCTAACAGAGACCCTGCTTGCGTCTGAACAGGGCCTGTTCAGCCCAGTTGGCCGCTGTCGGAATTCTTCATATTGATCTAACGCTGGAACCCCCCTGTGATGGTCACAGCCGCTGCCACCGTGGGTCGAAAAGCTGAGCCTGTAGGGCAAAAGGCACCAAGAGGCATGCCAGGTAAGCTGCCTACCTACCTACCTAAGTCGACGGGTGGCATGGGCGGTGGGGCTGGTTGCTATTTCTATTCCTGGCAACCTTGGGGAGATAGCCGCCCATTGCACTGCCCCGGCCGTTGTGCCCCCCCTCCCCCCCAGCCCGCACTGTACTGACACGGGAAAAGTTGCTCTTGCACTTGGCGTCAATGGCGTCAAGTACAGTGTGCTGTAGCTTTTTCTGTTCCTGTATTGTTCCTGGTCCCAGTCTTAGTTTCCCGGTTGGCCATCCCAGTTCCCAACTCCCCACTGGCCGTTGCCTCAACATCGGCACTGATGCATGTCCAAAGAAGACCCAAGATCCACGATCCAAGATTCTGGCCATCTATATTCGCCTCATATCATCAAGTGGCCTACAAGTGGCCAAGAGTTGGCCTGATGAAGATGATGGTCTCAATCCCGTTCAACCGTCTGTGCCTTGACGATATTCAGCATCGCGTCGTCCACCTACATGTTCACGGTTTTTCCTCTCGACGTAGCGATCGGCACTTCTGGACACTCAATCAAGCTTCCAGCCCTCTGGTCTCGCATCTGGTGATCCCAGCATCCCGACAGGCCTAGCCAAGAACTTGCCAGGATGAGTGACGCGGGCCTGCAGCCGCGGCCGCATCCCGCGTATCCACTGACGAGACTACCCAGGCACATAGTCCAGCGTAACGACATCATCGCCCCCTTCGGCCCCCCCCCCCCTTCCCCCAAGCCTACGCTTCTCTGTGCCACACCACGGGTCCAACGAGACCTGCTTTTCGATCCGTCCGCCTCGCCCAGCCGCACCACCATGTCCCGAGTGGACAATGTCGGGCATGCCCAGACCCTGTCAGTCTACCTAGGTCGCTGTGCGGGTATTGGGGGGTGGGTGATATCTACAATCCCGCCCCCGCGTAAGCTTTTTGCAAGTTTTTTTCTTGTTCCTAATAGTCGTTGATACCTCACCTTGGACTCTCATATCCGTCCCTCCTCACCTCACCGACACCAAGCCAACGATAACACTGGGACCCCAAGTCACCCGCCACACTACACATCACCTTTCTGTCGCTGGCCCCTCTTAGCTGGTTGATATCAAGCCACCAACGGCGTCCGACGAGACCGCCGGTTGGCCCATGTTTGACCACTTTTGAAGAACCATTTCCTCTCTTTGTCTGACCACAGCAAGTCCTTTTCTTGAGATACCCCCACATTCAGCGTTGCCCTGTCTACTTGCCACCATGTTCGACTCTACAGAAGCATCAGTCGCCAGGCTTCGGCTGCCCAGACTTGACACCAGCGTGGTCAACACGCCGGTTCAGGAGCAGCTCCATCGCGAGGAGCCTGTCCCCGAGCTTCTTGTCGAGGACCGCCTTCTCTCAGCAGTCTCCAACGTTCTCGACATATCAAGACACTCCATCGACCTCATCGACTCTTTCACAGATCTCGGCGGCAACGAAACCTCCGCCCAGGAACTCCGGAAACGGTGCATGTCCGTTGGGCTCGGACTCAAGACGAGCGATATCCTCCGCTGCCAGACCCTCGCTGAGCTTCAAACCTGTGCCACCCCGTTCGCCCCTGCAGAGCCGCTCGAATCTAACGAGGGAGACCTCGCCAGTGACGCCTCTGAGGTGTCCAGCGACGTAATGAGGAAGAGTAGCGACGAAAAACTGCACTCACATCAACAAATCCACGCACCCCAGGAGACGGATGACCGTCACGCGCTCGAGCGGCTCATCATGTCGACGCCCGAAGTATCTGGGGCCGCTGTTGTTCGGCCCAAAGCCGGCTTTCTCGAGGGCAAGCTCATCGCCTTTGTGAGCCTTAATAACTCACGCCTATCCCAATACAGCCTATCCACGATCCATGTCATCTCTCAATCACAGATGCATTTTGCCGGCAGTCAAATCGCCGCCATCCGCCTCGCTCTTGAACAGACGGCAAGCGATATCACGCTACCCAGCAACTGGATTGTTCTCGATCAAATGCCAGTCACCGCCGATGGAATTGTCGACCGGAGGAAACTCCAAACCTGGGTCCAGAACATGAACGAGAGCATGTACAAGCAAGTTACGAGCCTCGAATCGGACAAGTTGTTCCAGGAGCCTCTGACAGACATGGAGCGCACTGTCCAGAAAGCTGTCGCTCGCGTTCTTAGGATACCTGAGCGCGAAATAGGCATGAACTTCTCCTTCCCCCAACTTGGCGGCGATGAAGTATCGACTATGCTGCTCGTCGCCGCATGCCGCACTCAAGGTGTCTCCCTTCGACCAGAGGACATTATGCAGAGCGCTACACTATCTCAAATGGCTTCGCTCGCGTCCTACAAGGTCGCCGTCGGTAACCATTGGAGTGAAGAGTCACTCGAGGGCTTCAAGCTGTCGCCCATGCAGCAGCTCTATTTCGACACGGCAACAGGCGGCCGCAACGAGATGCGTACGCGAACCGACGGCAGCTATCGCTTCAACCAAAGTCTGTTGCTTCGCATCACAAGCAATGTCAGTCTCGAGGATATCCATGCCGCCATGGAAACCGTCGTGGCGCATCATTCGATGTTGCGTTGTCGCTTTCGCTGCGAAGACGATGCATGGACTCAACGGATCATTCCTGATGTTCAGGGTTCGTATGGCTTTGGCTACCACCACGTGAACGATTACGGTGATGTATTCATGATCATTGAGAAGGCCCAAACCCAGATCAATATCGAGAATGGACCCGTTTTCGCCGTCGAGCACTTTCGCACGCCTGACGGTCAGCAGTTGATTTACCTCGTGGCCCACCATCTCGTCATCGACCAACTCTCCTGGAGGATCCTCATTCATGATCTTGACGAATTACTTAGAGAGGGCACGCTCTTCTCCGAGAGGTCCATGCCTTTTCAGACATGGAACGAACTTCAGGAGGACGAGGTTACCCGTACAGGTGAGGCGTCGCCTTTACCATTTGACCCCGTCAGCTGTGACTTTGCCTACTGGGGACTCGAGGAGTCGCTCAACACGTATGGCGAGGCCCATGAAATCAGTTTCTCCATCAGCGCCGAACTGACTTCGATTCTGCATACAACTTGCAATCAAGTCTTCCGGACGGATTCTGCTGACATCTACATGACGGCTCTCCACCTCTCTTTCTGCCAGACCTTCCCAGATCGACCATCGCCGACAATCTGGAACAAGGAACACGGCCGCGAACCCTGGAACACCGACGTAGACATTACCGAGACAGTTGGCTGGTTCGCCTCGCTGTGCCCGATAGGTCTCCGGTCGACCAACAGCGAGGACTTTCTCCACGTCCTGCGTGACTTGAAGGACACACGGCGATCCCTGGCCCACCGCGGCTGGGACTATTTCGCCTCCCGTTACTTTGGGGCCTACGCACCTACGCGCTGCGCAGAAGGTTGGCCTTTCGAGATCATGTTTGGTTACAATGGTTCATTGCGCCAGCTCGAGAGGGAGAACGGCGCCTTGGAACAGGTTCCCATTCCTGGACCTTCTGTAGGGACGTCCGTCTCCAACTTTGGACACGAGGTTAGTAGGATGGCTCTCTTTGAGGTGTCCATGTCTACAGATGACAGCGGTTGTGCCAAGGTCGACTTTGTGTATAACAGGTTGTCGAGTCATCAAGAAAGAATCGGAGACTGGATCCAGACATTCGAGCATCTCCTATACGAGGCAGTCGGCAGGCTACGCTACAGGGCCCAGGAACTCACCCTCGCTGACGTGCCCCTACTCAACACCGACTACGCGGGCCTAACCAAGTTGAATACCGACAGACTTGTGGCACTTGGTCTCTCGAGTGCACGCGATATTGAAGACGTATACCCCGTCACGGCTACTCAGCAGCAAATCCTGATCAGCCAGACCTTGTCCCTCGAGACATGCTACAGCACCAACCTCTACGAGCTCACCCTGCTGAACGGTACGCAAGCTGACCAGTCGCACATCTGTTCCGTCTGGCAGCAGATTGTCGCCAAGTTCCCGGCACTTCGGACCGTCTTCATCGACAGTATCTCCTTAGATGGGCTGTTTGACCAGGTCGTCCTTCGCCAATGCTCACCCAACATGCTGTTCTTCGACGCAGCGCCCGGAGACGATCCCATCTCGGCCCTCAAGAATTTGCCCGATTTTCCAACCAACCCAGCTCAACCCCGCCATCGACTTTCGGTCTGTAACTCCAACCAAGGCACATATATCAAACTGGAGGCCAGCCAGGCTCTGTGCGACATGTTCAGCATGCAGCTTCTCGTCGCAGATCTCAGGAGGATATACAACTCGGGTAAGACACCAATGAAGGTGCAAGACCCTTCCCGAAGTGCCTGCGTACAGTATCTCGAGACAGCTCGTCGGGATGACAGTCTCCTCTTCTGGCAAAATCGACTGAAGGAGATGCCACCGTGCCATTTCCCTCGCCTCCGACCGGCCGCGGATATGACGGTTCAAGAGACACATCATCACCTTGAAATTTCCTCCATTCAACTTGATGATTTCTGCCGTAATTATGCCGTCAGCCGCGCAACTGTCCTACGCCTTGGCTGGGCCCTTGTGCTCCGCGCATTCACGGGTTCAAGTCGTGTGTGCTTTGGCTACCGAACCACAGGACGCAGTGACAACGACGCACCGAATGGTCTCCAGCAATCCATCGGTTGTTTCGCAAACACCATTCCTTGTGCTATGGACTTATGGGCTTACCAATCCATTGAGGCAATTGTTCGTGATGCCGAAGAGGATTTTGCATCTTGTCTCGCTCATGAACATATCGGAGCTTCCGAGATTGAGCATGCTCTTGGCCTCAAGGGCGAGACGCTCTTCAACAGCTGCTTCACGTACATGGAAGAGCCGCCTGTGCTAAAGAGTCGCTTCAGCAGCACGCGCCCGCAGATGGATCTGAAGTGCGTACAGTCTTTCGATTCCTCGGAACACGACATCTCCATCGTGGCCTTGTTTGTGGACGGAAACCTAGCTTGTAGCGTCTCAGACCGTATTCTCTCAAGCCAGCAATCCTGGAGCGTCACCATGTCGTTTTTCCAGGCTGTGAAGGCCATTGTCAACAGCCCCCTTGTCTCGATTGGCGGGCTAGACTTGTCAATGGAGAAAAACAATGCGTTACTGGGTTCCGAACGGGTTGAGTTACTCGAGCCGTGCATCCACAGCCTCTTCTCGAATCGTGCAAGAACATCTCCAGAGGCTCCGGCAGTTTGCGCCGGAGATGGCGATTTCTCATACCGGTCATTAGCGCGCCTGGTGCAACGGCTAGCCTCATATCTCATGCAATGGGGCGTCAGACCTGGCGTCGCTGTGCCTTTAGTCCTGGGAAAGACAAGGTGGTCGATTGTGAGCATGCTCGCTGTGCTCAAGTAATGCATTCTATGCCCTCGCTGTCCTTTGTACTCAAGCTGACGAAACCTAGGGCTGGCGGATGCATCGTTCCGGTCGACGGTGAAGACAGCGGCATGGTCGAGGCCGTGATCAAGCAGGTCAACCCACAGGTCATCCTCGTCACCGAATTGATAGGATCGAAGCTGCACCTCTTCAATGACAGCGTCATTGTTGTTAACGAATCATTATTCTCAACCCACCTGCAAGCTGACTCGCCGACACGCAAAGCATCGGGCGATGATGTTGCGTGTATTCTGTTCCCCGCCGGCTCCAGTCGAATGAAAGAACTCCGTGGCTTCGCCTACTCTCACACTGCCCTTTCATCAGCCTTCCTTGCCCAGGGTTCGGCTCTGAACATCGACCAAGAAAGTCGCGTGCTGCAACTATCATCTTTTAGCATTGACACCGCACTTGTTGAGACGCTCGCAACCCTAATTCACGGTGGCTGCATCTGCATCCCGTCTCCAACAGAGCGCAAGCGAGATGTTGATGGTGCGATCCGACGAATGGCCGTCACCTGGACCTATCTGACGCCGATTCTTGCTAGGCGGCTCAACCCCGTCAAACTTCCGTCGCTCAAGACCACCTGCTTTCGAACCCGTGGACTTGACGAAGACACCTGTGGCCCCTGGATGGAGCATACCAAGTTACTCCTGGTCTACGGCTGCCTCGAGATCTGCCCTCTTGGCATCTCGGCTTTCGAGGCCAGCAAACGCGAAGACCTACAGCGCGTAGCGCAACCTTTCCTTGGCAAGTTTTGGATCGCCAACCCCGAAGATGCGAGCAAGCTCGTGCCCAATGGGGCCATTGGGGAACTATGCATCGAGAGTCCAATTATCGCTCAAAAGTTTGTCCACGGTCAGCCCCTCAAGCCATTGACGCAGAAGTTGGAGCAAGCCGAGGATGGGCGCCAGATGGTTCGCTATGTCAAGACCAGCCAGAGAGTGCGGTACATGGAAGACGGAAGCATCGAACTCCTTCCCAGCTCCCACCAGGACATGGCTGTGGACGGCAAGGTTGTGGAGTCCGCAAAGATCGAACAGGAACTCCGTCGCTGCCTCGGACAAGGTGTTGATGTAGCTGTTGAAGCCGTCGTCTGCAAGGACGGCACCCAGTTACTGGCAGCCTTTGTGCAGCTTGAAAAGTCGTGGGATGGATCAGAAGAACTCACTCATCTGAACGCGGTGACGCGCGAACGCGTTTTCTCCGCCAAGAAGGTTGCGAACCCGTCATTGCGAGATATATTCCCCACGCACATGGTTCCCAGAGTATACATACCCGTCAAGCGGCTGCCTGTGACGACCGCTATGAAGATCAATCGCCGCAAGTTACAGAAAATGGTTAAGGATCTGACGGAGGAACAACTCGCGGCCATCTCTGGAACCTCACCCGCGCATCTAGACAGCAGCGTTCGCATGAAGCCCCTCCCACTAACACAAGTCGAAGAACACATGCGGTCCATCTGGGCTGACCTCCTTGACATCAGCGAAGATGCTATTGATGGCAAACAGACCTTCGTCAAGCTCGGCGGCGGCACGTATCTCGCCGCCAAGCTAGCCGTTACGTGCAACCGAGCCGGCATGTCAATCCACATCACCGACGTACTGAGGGGGGCTTCCCTCACAGAGCTATGCCAAAGCGTCACCTTGAGTTCTGAAGCCATGCTCAACGTCGATTTATTGCCTTCGCGGCGATCTCTGGATACTTCGTCAGGCACTCTCCTGGACGAGACCTTCATTGAAGAAGTCATTATTCCCCAGCTTGGGGTGGAGCGAAAAGCCATCAAAGACGTGTGCGAAGCTTTCCCCGCTCAAGTCAGATCCCTCGAGCTCGGCATGATGAAAGACCGTGGCGATGTCACATACATCACTCTAAACATTGCCCGACTTCAGAGCGTCAAGAAGCTTGAGTCTGCGTGCTTTGGCCTCTGCATGATCCATCCGATTCTGCGCTCCGTCTTTATTTCCCATGAGCGCAAGGTGTATCAGGTAGCAGTGCGGTCGTCCGGCCCGGACTTCAAAAAACTCCAGTGCCCAAGTTGGAGACTATCGGGTCTCACAGCCAAGCTGATCAAGAAGGATCAGGAAGAGCCTTTGACTCTTGGAAAGCCTATTACCCGATTCATTCATGTTGATTCTGGTCACCAGTCGACCTTGATCATACGGTTGTCAAAGGCGCAGTGCGACGAAGCGTCGATTCCCATACTGATCCATGACCTCAAAAGACTTTATACTGCTACAGAAAAACCACCCAGGAGGCCTACACACTTCGAATTCATCAGGTTGGCGCAGACTTCCAACAGAGAGAGCGCAATGAAGCATTGGGCCTCGTTGCTTGAGAATGCCGAGATGACCCAGGTCGTGCCCCGCGATGCGCCTGCACCCCTGAGTACGTCTGTAAGGACTATCCGGGAGAAGGTGTCAATAACGTCGCTGTCTGGTCTCGGAATGACCTTGGACACAGTCGTCAAGGCAGCATGGGCCATTGTGCTTGCAAACCTGTCCGCGTCCGGAGATGTGCTTTTCGGTGAGATTGTCGATGGTCGCCAACTGCGGCTTGCCGACGGCAGCAGTGTATCAGGTGTAGTTGGCCCTACAGGTAACACACTCCCGGTTCGTGTCCGTTTCGGCGACGCCTACTGCACCCCGATGGACATCCTCCAGACGATTCATGGACAGAGAGCACTTGTTAAATCCTTTGGAAACATGGACTGGAGGGCTGTGGTGGAGAACTCGCCGAAGATCCCTCTCTGGACGCCCTTCAGCACTGCGGTGTACCACCAACCGACCGAAGACAAGAAGCAGCCGACTGACTTCAAGCTTGGGAACGCATCATGCAAGCTTGTTGTACAGGAGTCTCCCTTTAGGGATTTGCACGACCTACTTGTCACCTCTAGCCTGCCAAGCCCGACGCGGGCCGAGATTGCGCTCACGTTCTGTGAGAACCGCATCCCTAAGACATTTGCCGACGAGACACTCAAGTATTTGGTGTCGACAATCGAGCTTCTTACCTCTGTGTCGATGATGCACCCCCTGATTCCATCAGCGACTGACTTTGCAACGATGCGCCCACAACTGCCTTTGCCTCAACCTGACTTCGATGCCATTCAAACCCAATCAAGCGCAGGGCTGCCAACCGATCTGTCTTTTGCTATCCAATCCGTCGTCGCCACAGCCTGGACTAAGATTCTTGATCCGCGCTCACTCGGCGTGCCAGAAAAGCAGCTGCACAATGCTGCCTTCTTCGACTTATGGGGCAGTCTTATTCCCGCGTCACAGCTTGCCGAGTACCTGACGCGTGAGCTGCCGCGCATCGGCATAGCTGGTCTGGATGAAGTTCAGATCAGCATGGAGGAGATCATTGCGAACCCCACAATGATGGCGCAGTTTGAGCTCGTCGCACGCAAGATTCGCGATAGTCGAGATGGTGTCAAGAAGCGCCTTGCCGCCACGCATCGTAGCCCAGCTGCCATCGGGAAGAGCTTGCGCCCGATTGACTAGCAACGTCATGAAAGAAAAGGGCCATGGGCGCTCTGCTAGTGACAGCTCCACGGAGTCTCTTGCCCTGAAAATAACACACCCGCACCTGAACCCGCCCTCGCAATTGGGAGCCCGGCCCCAACCCATACACGAGGCGACCTCTGCAGCAGCTGCAGATCCGGTGGCTGAGATGGACGGCGACGAGATTGAGCTAGATGAGGAGCAACTGTTTGAACACTACAAGAACAGACCCGGACCGCAGCCACTGTCGCTTATCATGGAACGAGACGACAGTGGAAGCAGCATGGAAAGCTTGACAACGGGAACGAGCGAAAGCGACGAAGAGGAGGATGTTGGAATGCCGATGAGCCGCGGGCCCCGATCTCTTGTAGGCACCGCCAACACAGTAAGCCCTGTGACGCCCGGAGTCAAACAAGGGCACTTGTTTGGACGGAGCAACAGCGGCTTGACAGAGGCCAAGGGGAGTAGCGGGCCTGGCTTGATGAAGAAGAAAGCAAGCAGCATGTTCGGAAGAATGGGACTCATGGGTCCAGTAGGCGTCAAACATTAGGCGTTATTAGAATTTGGGGAGGCAATGACGATTGACTTTTAAGTCATGTGGATTTGGCGAGGCGTTGCTCGGTTTTTAAATGTATTAAACAAAGCGTTCGTAGATCGTTTATAGCAAATCGTGTGTTTCGTAATGTCGCCCATACACCGCTTCCTGTGCATACTGTCCGACGAGTTATGCGGCACGCTCATGGCAGAGGTTGAATCCGCAAAGACTCCATTTAGCGATTTTGCTACCTTGACTGAATGGCGCTAGGCCCGGAAAAGGAAATGTCCTCACCATGTGCGTGACATTTTCCGACAATACTCCTTCCCCTTGGAAAGGACCAACTGTATGCCAATACTTCACAATCATCCTCTTCACGCGACACTTGACGCGGCTAGCTACGGAATTTCTCAGGCAGATACTGAGCCAGTCTCACGCCAGGAATGAATGATCTTCTCTCGGCGCAAGCATTCGACTTTGATGGGATAACTACTCATCCCTAAGCTTGGTGTTTGGCCAAATGAGAAATCTACAGGCCCAAACTGTGACCTGCCCGGTTGCTATCCTTGTTTGCATTCGAGCACCTGTCTTACTACGAAGAAGGTCCTTCACTTGACAACAAAAGGCACAATGTGAGAGCCTGTCCAACTTTTCACTACCTGATGTGACACACAGCGAAGAAATGACAGTCGAACACGTGTGGTATGTGACGTTTGAGCAGACCAAGGCTTTCATTCACCTGTCGAATGAGCTCACCAGCAAGCAGAGTTTGCTGCTATATATTCTCGATACTTTTTTGAGTTTTCGATGGTCGCTTGCTAATTTCTTCGCTTCTGCCCCCAGTGTGTTGGCGGGACGCCGCCCTATGCACGCCACTGCTTGCTGTAAATTGTTCTTCGATATGATTCAGTACACCAGGCTTCGTATGGCAATCTTCGACTAATGAGATGAGTCGCGATGCGCAGCTCCCCGGGAGCCGAAGTACGACCTGTGGGTTCTGACAGCGCCGAAGGCGTAAGCTGGGGTTAGATATAGGGTGTAGAGTGCGGGCGATCACGTTCACAGTGTCTGCCAAGATGAAATAAGACATCTGGATATACTTGAGGGTGCGTGTCACTATTTAGTAGAGTGCTAGGTGCTGGACCAAGCTGTCAGTAGTTTAGTTGTTGGTGTTGTCCCAACATGAAACCACCTACTGTCGCTGGGAGCCGCGTGCCTTCTGCATCAGGTTCCTTCAGTGGGAAAGATCCGATGAACCGTATCACACGGCGCCAGGTACCTATAATCAAGTGACGCGTCTATGTCACGTTTATAACGCTTGTCCGCCAGCGATGACAAGGGTCCCAACGCCGCACCACCCGCACAACCAGGCTAGCCCCCCAGGCACCGCAGGTGGAATAAATTTGGCAAGCCAATGAGATGAAAGGCTGTGATATCATGATGCTGCTTGACGTCGTTTGCGGTCCATAGTCTGGTGCTACTGTGATCATGCGTTTCGTTCGCGCATGGGTCACATCGGTAGCACGCCAGGGTTTTTCCATGCTTCTCGTCGTCATGACCATCCGAGAGAGGTACCCTGGAACCGTTACACGATTCTACTTGAGATAATTCTGACCTCGATCTGGTTGAGATACTCTTTCTTCGTCGACCCCGTCCGGATCCTGCAAGGCCGCCGCCAAGGAAACCGACAGTTGGCGTAACAACGAGTATCATCAAGTTCTCACTGCCCCGCCCAAGGTAGAGGCACACTCGATAAATAAGTGACACGATTACTGAACGAATCTTGGTGCGGCGGAAAAGACGCGACGAGGGCTTACGGCTGTCGGATCAGGGGTACTCGGGTGCAGCTTGCACAAGCCATAGGACAATAATGGCTTCGAGGCCACTCAACACCGAAGGGCCGTACCCTCGGAGTAATCAAGGGTTATCTTCGGAGATGTTCTAGCGTTATTTAATTCAGGTGTAATTAAATTGGGGGTCGAATGGGTGGTTTTTGCCGAGGTGGGAGCCCGAGGGCTTTGTGTTCTGAGTGCTTTCTTCCTGATGGCGTACAAAGCTGAGGGGGGGCAGACTGGCAAAGGGGATAGATTAGGTTGCTGGTATACTCGTGCTCATTATGGACGGCCTTTGACTTGGCCGTTCATGTTTGTATCGTGCCCCTCACCTTTTCAGGCATCATGGATTCCATCCTCAATCGCTTTCGAGAGTAAAAGAATGAACTTTCTCGCAATCCTGACCATCTGTACATGTTCTTCTAGGACCGTGGTGGCGGGCTAGGGGGTTAGATTGTCGATGCGCCTGTAAAGCATTCGCCAATCATCTGCTGGAGAAATTTTTCAGCGGACGTAAAGAGCACCGTTGATTGAATATGATCTGAAGGGCGTCTTTCAACTGTTGATACCTGCCCCCCTCATCTCAGTGACGCTTTCAGTAATCACTAAGGTGGGCGGAGCTTCGGTGCCACCACGTCGTCTGGAGCTTAGTTGGTATTGTGGTGGAAACCGGAGCAAGGTCCGCTGGGCATCGGAGTGAGGTCCGACCAGTTGTCAGAGTCGGACAATTCTCTCATTTCTCGCACTGGGGATTGTATAACCAGCCATTCAGTCGTGCCGTTGTAAATTTTGAAACTTCTGCAAGCATTTCCGAGAAAAAAAATAAAATAAAAAGGCCTCGGGAAGCGACCAGGCCCCCTTCAGATTACAGAATTACTCATGAGACTTCCGTCTAATGGCGGCTATGATCTCCCTGATGAGGGGTAGTCTGATCATCTATAACATTCTCAGAAGCAAAAGCTCGATCCGTTCCAAAGCGTGGGTGGCCTGATTTCTGTGGAGTCTGGAACGAATTACATAGCCATTGGAATATGCGCCTTGGAAGATCGCGTTATGCCCTTGGTAATGTCAAGAGTTCATGGTTGTGACATGGTTCGCTAGGAAAGGTACACAAGGGGCCATGTCATGTGAAGGTTGCATGCAAGAAATAATCATGTCACAAAGGCGACTCGGCATCAATGGCAAGTCCTAAAATCCTATTACTTCACCGGAACCATCTCCGTTACGCAGGTCCCGCTTGGTAGTGAACTGTGGTGATGGGAATGGTGAGCTTTCGCATTTATGGTGGGCTCCACGCTTTCACTATAAAGGGAGCAAACTCCTCGAATTATTGTGAGAAAACTATACACCCCCGCTGTGCTTCAACCCGCTGTTCAGTTATCAGTGCTCGACGCAACACTGTTCCACGGTCAATCTTCTAATTCCGATCAGTATATCCCGGAGTGACACTGGAAACGCTGATTTCAAGTAGAAGCTTGTGTGTCGATCGTGTCCGCACAGAAGTCATCCACGGACCCAGATACATGCGGGTGCATCACACCATCACGGATGAAACCAGGATTTGTCCCTGGCGCAATGCCTGTATAGAGACATCTGATGGCATGGGTCATATCCAGGGGGCTAGAGTTGCCCCTCCTTTCACGCACTATTCTTCTTGTCCGCGTGATTCGCCCGTGCTGGGTGAATGAAGAGCTACCTAGGCGATAATGACAGTTGGGCAGATTGCTGCCCACATGGACTTCCCGTGAAATTTTTATTTCTTTGCTTTTAGTGTGCTACATTAGGTATGTTGGCGGTATTCACCTGGGGCTTCCAGGGCATTCACTTAGTGCCATTCACCTGTTGCCAGGTGGCTTGTGCCCTGGCAGGTCCCATGGCTTAGTTCCAGGCACCCTCCTGCCTACAGAATAGCTTCCTAATGAAACTACACCTTTCTCAGACCCTTGACCCCCAACACATTATACTGGTTGGTCACTGCGATTGTATTAGATCTGATGGAGGCATGGGCGGGGAACCCTGCCGGCTTGGTGTGTCCGGGTATCTTATTTTGCGATTTATGGGTAGCAGATAAGGCAGGTGTGACAACGTAGCTCTGCAATTCTGATCATGTTTATTTTGAAGTATGAAGCCTTTCTGCCACGTTCATTCTCTTCATCTCGGGACAAACGATCGTGCCGGTGATGGCGTAATCCATGACGCCACAGTTGAGAATGTACAATCATGATGTTGGAAGTCTCATTGCCGGTGGCGCGAGGCCAACTGTGAGCCATATGAGAAAGAAGGAAGACCCAAAGGAGGCACAATGTTCGTCTTCAACGTAGGACAAGGCGCAGAGCACTGACGTAGGAGGTTGAGAGCATCTCCTCATAATATTCACCATGATTCTACTTGATTCAACGCCGAGCTATGCCCGCAGACCACACCCTTGACGCTTGAAAATTAGCATGTATAGATACTTCGCTAGGTTGCAATATCGCCCCCGCTCAGCTCTCACAAAAACAGTACCGACACCGTCGGAGCTTAGTCCGTTGCCATTTGTTACCCACGCATCGCTGTGTCTCGGGTCTTGAGGAAGAGCCTCCCCAGTCAGGTTGGTTCGGGTGATTGTTAGAAACAGCGAGACTCTTGCCAGCATCTCCGGATCAACTCGGATCGTGATCCATGGGACGTGGTCTGCGCGTGGCGGCTGCCTTAACAGCCTTGTCGGTGCAGCCATAGCCTGTCAGATGCCACTAGTGGTAATTCCCGAAGTTCTAACCCGTTCACCTAATCTTCATTACAATGTCGATGAGAATCGGGGGCGTTAACATGCTCTTGTACCGAATTGCATCGCGAAGTAGGTAGTGTAAAAGTCGTCGTTACAATTTCCAGAAATGCCAACGTTGTGGCATCTTCAGCTGTGCAACAAGACGAAAAAAGTACAACGAAGACTTGAACCATTTTCCTAGCTTCTCGTGAAAGAAAGCGGCGCATCCCATCAACTCCTACGCGTAATAATGATCATGACCCAGGCGTAAACCCTCCTTACATTCCGTTAGAATACAAGAACTCCTGTCCGTACCAAAGCAAGAAACTTGCGTGTTACCCTGAATCAGAAGGTCCCATCCAGTGCGCAATGTCGTTCAATACCAATCCTTGGTTGTTCCCGTTGTATGTGTTGGGAAAGTTTCCCATCTGTACCACTTCATGGTACGGCATTGACGCTTCTGCTACGTCCCAGTCGTATTGTGGAGGACGACTATTCCCGTCCTCCAAAGTCGCAAATCCAGTCGATCCTGCTCCCTGTGTAGATGCAGGCGACCAACTGGCGGCCGGGGAGATGCCGCTGCTGGAAGAGCCATGCCGATTTGTAGTGAAGCTGTCAGATCTCTGCGATAAAGTGGCGGCAGCGTCTTCAATGTAACTCTCGATAAAAGAGCAGCCGCAGCCACTGTGCTGGAGTACCATGTCCTTAAGCAGGATGACTTCACTGCGTAGCTCGGCATACTGGTTTTTGAGGTTCTGGTTGACGGCACCGATGGCCGCCTCTTGTGTCTGCAGGTCTTCGATGCCGCGTTGCTTGCGTACGCGACACTTGTGCGCAGCCTCTCGGTTGCGGGCGCGAAGGCGCGTCTTCTTCTCGAGAGTGCTTGAAATCCCGTCGACGTGGGTGGAGTGAAAAGAGTCGACGGAGGATGCTGAAGGGCGACGATCAGCCGATGGTCGTGGTGCTACTGCCATCGGAGCGCTGGATCTGTGTTGGCGATCTGATGCTACTTTCGGAGGCCGGCCGCGTCGCTTTGGCTGACTGCGTGGGGTGTCTGTCGTGAGTCCAGGAGGTTGTGTGACTTGAACCCCGTCCGAGGCATCCTCATGCATGAGGGTTTGTCCATCCAGATTGAACTCAGAGGAGGAGTTAGAAGAAGGGACACCAAGCGCGAAGGCGTCTACATCCACCTCTCGAGGCGCCCCTGGTCTTGTGTCTGACAGAGTCTTGTTCTTGGGCCTGGGTTTGCCCTTGCGTGTCAGGGGGGCCACTGGTGCTGCGGGCTGTGTGAACAGTAGGGTGTCTCCACCAGGCTCATCCATCTTTCTCCCACCCAACAAGCGGACACGATTCCAAGTTTGGCCTAAATATGAGGCCTGACAAGAGAAGCAGTCCTAAGTTGAGAAGCGAAATACTTGGAGGAGTTGCGAGGCGAGGATGATTTGATGGGTAACTGACTGGCAGCAGATGCACGGCAGTCAGATAGCTTCAAACAGGTGCAGGACACAATCTCAAGGTCAGGGTCTCAGAGCTTGAAGCATGGGAGACTAGCGAGGGGAAGCGGGCGCAACCGATGAGCGGTAGGAGATATCGCAGGCAGGAAGGCCACGTTAGCGTCTCGACTGCTATGGATGTTAAAACAAGAACTCGGAGATGGAGATGGCGCGCGTCTGGGAGGAGGGCATCAGAAAAGGAATGTTTGCTCCAAAGCCTGGTAAGCACGGGACGCGCATACCTCCTCATATAGTCTTCTGAGCCGCAAGGAGAGACAGGACATAACTCACCGGGGAGGCGGGGGGGCTGCGCATCATACCTAGCCGGCCGTACCTAGAAGCGGGCACAGAGGGATAGCATGGCGAAAGAGCACCGCCAACTTGCATCCCACATGGAACAGCAGGATGATCCGGCACATCGACTGACCTGGAATCAGGACGTGGTCACTGTAGCTTTACCTGTACAATTCATTGCCCGATGGGTGGGTGACCTTCTGGGCAGGACGTGGGACGACCCAGAAGGGCCCAGGCTCCTCGGGCTGGGTAGGTGGCGTCGTGGACAGGGAGCAGGGCGAGTCGTCCAGTCTTTCCAACGAACCCCGCTCGCCTGCCTCCTACCTGTCCGTCTACAAACAGGGATGCCAGCGGCGGTTGCTGCTTGGTAGAGTGTGTCTAACGCTTAGCACTTGGAGATGGAACCGTTTTCAGAACCCTTGGTTGATGCCGTTTCTCGGTTGTCATTGGCCTCCTGGTCATCAGCCCTGTACTCGGTACCTAAACCCCCAGCCGAAACCGTCGGCAAGATCGTCCACTGTTGAGCTCGTCGAAGCCTGAACCCTTTCTGTCCGAGCACGGACCACCATCCACTACCACAAGGCATTGACTTTGATACCGTTGTAGTCAGGGGCCACCTCCGTCAACAGGACGGAACCAACTCCGTCAATCTTCGTAGTGTAGCCCCAAGTCGCTCATCTAACATACCTACACCAAGAGCGAAGACAGTCTTCTCAAGACGCCGATACAAGACCAATGAAGGCGGTGGACTCGAGAGGATAAAAAAACCTTGTGTGCTTTTTGGCAGGGACTCTCAGTGCGTCATCCGAGTTCGTCTGAGATCAAATAGCATTGAGACTAAGCATATTGTGAAAATGGTTGGTCTACAATTTCACGTACTGGATTACCGTATTGTCATTACTACTACCTGCTATGCTACCTATTCGTACTTGTGTCGGGCCTTGGTCCGCCCGCTTTAGCCCAATGTGCTTCGACGTATCTCCTACCTTCCAAGGGCCACACTTTTTTCCTTTGCAACACTCTCATCCCCATCACATAAATCTTCTCTCCACACCTTTGCATGCTAATTCCAAATCATGTCTGATTATGACGTTCCAGCTACGAGAGATGCATGTTGTCTTTTGCCCATGCTCACCATGGGCTCAGAGATGGCGCACAACCTGAGTCGATCTGTTGGACCCCTCGCATACTCAGCAGGCTTCAGACCTCAACCCCGTTCCGAACTCGATTAGTTTACAGAGAAACAGAAATTCAGAAGAATTGTGTCAGATGCTGCCTCAATCGGCATGCTGTCTGCATGATGCCTCCGTTTCTCCCGAATCCCCGCCTCCCGAATTCTTCGCTTCCGACAAATTCACAACTACCACATTTGCGCCAATTTCGTCCAAAGAGTTCCAGGTCCCAAAGATTCCTCATTCAACGGCTCTTGATTATGAGCGGCCGTCTTTCTTGCCAGCTAGTGGAACCGAACATCGAAATTGAAACGGACATGCCGTGTCCGTGGTGAACCGCCCGGCTACCCTGAAAACAGCGAACAAGAGGAAAAGACGAAACGAGTTGTCGTGTACTGCCGTGAAGTGCCACTGGCAAAGATTTCGCACCGAAGACTACCTGTTGGAACATTATTCAGCATACAACAGCTCGAGTCCACGAGTCCCACGTGCTCTACATAGTGATCGAATACCTCGACGAATCTTCCTGCGGTTGCCGAAACGTCTTTCCGATTGAACGACAATGCCGACGGCCATCTCAAGCGGCAGCATGCAACAATACTTCACCCGACCATCAGAGCATTAATGCGGCGCTACCTACCTCTCTCTCGCCCGCGATCGAAGAGAGGGAGACAGGCAGCAGACAGTCTGGGGAACACGGCGATAAAAGTCAAGGAAGAGGCATCTCTGTGCCAACTTTCCATTAGACAAAACCGATGCCCTGGGAAATAGTTATTTCGCAGATGCATTGAGATGATCCAAACTTGAGACGAAAATGTCCCAGCTCCTCAAAACACGCCCTTCCACATCGGTAACAGACAGGACATCATCGCACAGCCCCTGCAAAGAGTTAGACCGCTCCTTGAAAAGGCCTCTTGCAGGGCTGTAAAGTATGGAGGGCTCTATCGTATTATTGGTTCAAGATAAAGTTCTCTCAGGCGCGCCATGCTCAACGTCGAGCCACCTGGATTGGCTGAACTGTTCCCGTTTGATGTGTCAGACTTGGCAAGCCTGCTAACATTCTTCTCAGGAACCTTCAGCCTCGCACCAGAGGCTATAACTGAGGATCTCTTGCCAACATGTGACCGACTACAGTCGCTAACCTCTCATGCGTTCCCAATAACAGAAAGCCTAGGGCTTATCTATGCGTGGAAGATAGCCAATAGCCGGCCGTAAGCCCCAATATCGCGGCTCTGAGAGTGTTGAGGAAGAGGAAAAAGATAAGTATTGCTCCACCGCGACCAACTCTACAACCTTTTCTTCAATCACGCTGATACTCCTACGGAGGAACTGGCATCAATGATACTGAGCTGATCACGTGACTCTCGTAACCATGACGCCTCGATGTCGCGTCCGCGTCCTTGTTGTGTTCAGACAGAGAGTCCACTTCCAGAAAATCACAAACGAAGCTCCGTAGTTGTTCTTTTGCCCCACGCAGGACTACCCTGTTGTGAACTGACACCGTGAATTGGATGCACCGAGTTTGCACCTTACAATTGGCGCTCGTCTCGTACATTAGTCCAACGCCAATGGCAAGCCAGACTGGTATGCTCGTCGACTATTAGGAACTCCTGGGAAGCTGAAAAGACTTCACACAGACTTCTGCCTCTGCCCCCTGTCTACTAAGTATACTCTCTTCCATGCCATAATCGTGTCAAACAGCACACTTACCCGGGGGATACTTCGCTGAGGCTTGTGTATGGCACAAGACGCAAGAAGTGGAAAGTCAATCTGTTTGCTCAAGTCGCGATAGATGTGGCTGCCAAGTTTCGGTTAAACGTAGTTCCGAGAACCTGGTATCTACCATTCTTGACGACTATTCGGCTACTGCCAGTAGTCGAAATGACCTATGTGCCCACATTATGACGGTACAATAGCCGGGAGGTGTTGTATCGTTCGACACCATCATACATACAAAGACGACGGGCATCGTTTAGATCAAAGCAGAACAATGTCCATTGTAGTGGTAGGGTATCAAGCAGTACATGATTACACAAATACAGAGATACACATCGGCTCGACGCGATGGCGATGTGCCAAGTGATTCGATTTCTCAAACATGCATCCTCCTAGATCTGGCAAGAACAGAGCGATCGTTCTTACATGACCCGGTTCAGAATTTGCCTCCACTTGGGCAGCGACTTCTGATGTTCGCGATATTCGCGGATGGCTTCCCAGTCGAGATCGCGACGGCCAGTGTCCACGTCCATCTGCGCTGTGCGCAACCAGCCCGTACGCTTCCACAGAAAGCCGCAGATCCAAAAGAGCATGACGACCGGCAGGGCAAGATACGACTTGAAAAAGCCTTCGGCATCGTTGAGCGCCGACTGGCCTGGGGGAGCGATAGCTGTGTAGAACTATAGAAGTTAGTCTTGAGTCTAACAAAGGGGTAGCATCTTGACGATATACGTACCTGGGCAGCAAGAACAATGAAGCAAAGGAAGAGACCCAGCCACGATCCGTAGACACCGCCAGCCGCGTGGAAAGGAATCTCGTCAAGAGTGTGGCCGTGGTACGCCCAAGCCTTGCGGAAGCGAATATGAGCGAGGCAGATGGATCCCCACGTGAAGACAGCGGCCAAACCGGAGAGGGCAAGCAGCCAGGCGAAGACGTCGGGACCAGAAGCGCTGAGGTTGATGTAAGCCAGCGGACCAAAGAGGATGATGGCCAGTACTGAGGGCAGCGGGCGGCCGGAGCGATCAATGTAAGTAAAGATCTTGGGGGCGTAGCCCTGCTGAGCCAGAGCAGTCAGGGTACGTGAACCGCCGTATACACCGGAGACGCCGATAGAGAGAACGGACACCAGAATAATGAAGTTCATGAAATGGTCGAATCCCTTCAGGCCGCCGTACAGACCAACAAGGACAAAGGGCGAGGCCTTGACGTCTGAATAGGCCGAGTCGGACAGCAGGCTTGGGTCGTCAGATGGGATGAGTAGGCCAACAAAGAAGAGGCCGAGGATGTAGAAGAGCGTAATACGCCAGAAAACCTGCTTGATTGCGCCAGGCAGGGATTTAACGGGGTTCTTGCTCTCAGCGGCAGCAAGACCAACAAGCTCGGTACCAGAGAAGGAGAAGGCAGCCGTCACGAAGACGGAACAGAAGCCCTTAAAGCCGTTACGGAAAGCGCCTGGGTCATACCAGAGACGCGCGCCGTAATATTCATCGTAGCGACCGCTGGATGGGCCGCCGCCAAGAACCAGGACCAGAGCGATGATCATAAAGATGACAATAGCCGCGAGTTTCAGCAGAGACGACCAGAATTCTTCTTCGGCATAGCCAATACTGCCAAAAATGTTGACAATGATGATAGCGACGAGGAAGACGGTAATCCAGACAGCTACGCTGATATTGTCGTTCCAGTACGCGACCACGAGGCCGCATACTGTGAGCTCAAGGGGTAAGACGATAGCCCATTGGAAGACATAGTTCCAGCCCATGGCGAAACCCCACGAGGGGTCAATAAAGCGAGTCGAGTACGTATAGAAGCCACCAGATACTGGATACATTACAGCTAGCTCACCAAGAGCGAAGACTGGAATTGATCAGCTGAGTGAGCTTTCGATGCTGTAGGAAGACTGCGACATACCAACGTTGAAGATCATGACGCCGACAATCATGAAGCCAAGAAGAACAGAGGCAGGGCCCTAGAGCGGGTCAGCTTGCGTTCGGGAGCGCTGAGTAAAGTGAAACAATACTCACACCAGAGGCCAGCGCGCCACCAGAGCCGACGAAGAAACCAGCGCCAATGGAGCCACCAATGGCAATCATGTGCAAATGGCGACCCTTCATGGCGCGGTCCAGCTCGACGATGCCACGGCCATAATCGCGCTTCTGGAATGACTTCAAATTCAGACCGCTGCGGGTCATGAAGTCTTCCTCCTGTACGGTACCGGCGCTGGCATTGTTATGGCCAGCTTCGTTGTAGCCAGGCAGCGGCGCGACCTTTTCGTCGGCCGCGGGCTCATGGACGAACCCGTTGTTGGCCATGGTCGGCAGTGGGTGATGAAACGAAGAGGAGCAGTGTTCAGCTCAGCAAACAAGTAATGTATAGTGATGACTGCAAGCACCCCAGTGTCAGTGGAAGGATGAGGAGGGAAGGGAGCTGCACAACAGGACTGCGACACAAAGGGGGAAGATCTTGGGTTTAAGAAGAAGACGCCGATCTGCTGGCCAGGATGCGCTGGTGCCAGGCTAGCAGCTCGTTAGCGACGAGCAGGCACACGACGAGGGGCGGGCTATCATCGCAAAGAGGTAAGAGGTGTACGACCACCATTGCCCCTAGCACACCCAGTGGGCGCACGGCTGGACTCTGGGGAAGCTACTAGGCGGTACATGGTAAGTTGGCTG